>NC_036861.1:2367007-2415949 GCF_002910315.2 Salvelinus sp. IW2-2015
CTAGAGTGTCTGTGCCCATTTCCCTCTCCATCTCTTTCAGATCTCTCAATTTCTCTGACTATATCCTCCTCTCCTCTCTTCCTTGTCTCTCTGGTACCAGAGTGTCAGTGGCAGTCCCTCTCAGATCTGTCCCTGTGTCTCTCTATTCCCTTTACCCCCGCTAGCAACCACCATCTCAGATACACCCAGTCCGCTAGCAACCACCATCTCAGATACACCCAGTCCGCTAACAACCATCATCTCAGATACACCCAGCCCGCTAGCAACCACCATCTCACATACACCCAGCCCGCTAGCAACCACCATCTCACATACACCCAGCCTGCTAGCAACCACCATCTCAGATGGTGGCCCCTCAAGTAGCTGCAAAGGATTTCCCCTTTGAAGAGGAGCCCAAGATCCAGAAGGAGTAGCAATGATAGATGGGGAGAAACTACATGCTGACACAGAAGAAGTGGTTCCTCAGGAAGCTGGATTTGTCATGACACTAGCAAAGGATTTGTTATAGTTTATCCTCATCCTTAAATACTTCACGTTGAAGCTATTTTCAGTGTAATGTTTTGTATTGTGTGTGGTATGGGTAGGGCCAGGAGTTTTTCTTGACTATGATATCTGCTCAGCAAATGCATTTTCTCTCCCGTTATAAACTAAATATTAAGGCCGTGGAGTTTACTTGGTCTGGTCATGTGGTCAGAAACAACTCCTGCCCCTGGGCATAGTACATGTGTATCAATGCAATGACATGTTTGTAAGTTCTCATGCCTGATAGCTAAAAGCAAGAAAACTGCCCATGTTTCACTCCCCAGTTCAGTCTATAGATCGTCTTTCACTTTGTAAATATTTAAATGAATAAAATATTCTGTCTAATATTGTAAGTGTGGAGTATGTCAAAAGTAATTTAACATTTCTTTTCAGGCATAACTTTCATTGGTTTAGTATTAGAAAATGCCCTGCTCTTCGCACTCCGTCCTATTGGTGGCATTATTGGAATGTCGATCCTGAAGCTGAATACAGAGCTATAGACGAAGTAGACAAGAAACGAGGTTATGTTGGTTGACCAGTTGCCTTTATAACAAACTTAACCCGATCTATACAATTTATATTGAAATCAAATAACTCCGATTTTTAAGAGAGACTGGTATGCAAATTGTTTGACCCTACAAGATCCAGAAGGAGACGGCGAACACATAAGCCTGCGCGAGACTCGAGGTAGGCAATCATTAGCTATAGTCAATGTTTGCCGCCACTTATTATGGAAAATGTGCAATGTGACTATTTCAATGTGGCAATTTCATGTATTTGTCGATATTATATCAGGCATGCTTGCATTTACAATCGTTAGCTAGCAAGGTATATGCCAACCTGCTCTGAAAATTACGTTACGAACTAGCTAGGTAGTAACCTATAGCTAACGTTAGCTGGCTAGCACATTTCAGCTGACATTCAGAACATTAACGTACAAGCAAACTAAGTTAGCATTATAGAAGACAAATGCAACTACCTATATATTGGAACTCAACTTGTTTGTTTAAAAGCCTGTTAATTCGTTTGAGGTCTTATGTCTTGCCTTGAACATGCATATCTGGGCAAATAACATCCAATATAGCATAATCAACGACAAACATGCTTATATTCATCACATACTTAACATTAGTGTAATATAGTTGACACACAGTACAGTTCACCACCATTTTATTCTCTGCAGTGAACCTGGAGTGTCAGTCCAGCTCAGGCACCTTGGCAGAATGTACCCCATGGATCCAGAGAGGCACAGTCAACGGAGGGAGTATGGAGAACCAGAGAGATGCAGTCAACGGAGGGAGTATGGAGAACCAGAGAGATGCAGTCAACGGAGGGAGTATGGAGAACCAGAGAGGTACAGTCAGCGGAGGGAGTATGAAGAACCAGAGAGATGCAGTCAGCGGATGGCGTATAGAGAACCAGAGAGATGCAGTCAGCGGATGGAGTATAGAGAACCAGAGGGATGTAGTCAGCGGAGGGAGTATAGAGAACCAGAGGGATGTAGTCAGCGGAGGGAGTATGGAGTACCAGAGAGGTACAGTCAGCGGAGGGAGTATGAAGAACCAGAGAGATGCAGTCAGCGGATGGAGTATAGAGAACCAGAGAGATGTAGTCAGCGGATGGAGTATAGAGAACCRGAGGGATGCAGTCAGCGGAGGGAGTATGGAGAACCAGAGAGGTACAGTCGGCGGAGGGAGTATGGAGAACCAGAGAGGTACAGTCAGCGGAGGGAGTACAGAGAACCGAGCTCAGGGCAATGGGACGATGGCCTTGAGACGAGAGACAACGGCCAGGCTATGGCCAGAGAGCCCTACAGTGAATACTCCAGCATGAGGAGGACTAGAGAAGGTTGGGAGGAGTATGGTAGCTCATATCAGAGGAAGCACATCATGGACCCATCGTCCAGAGACTGGAGCGAAGGCTCATTGAGGGGTAGCGGTGCTCCCTTCTCCCCAGACACAGATGTGGACGTTGATGGAGATCCTCTGGAGCTCAGTGTGGAGGACCTGGAGGTCATAGAGGAGAAGAGAGCTTGCAAGAAAGCTGTTCTTGCTATGCAAAAGGTTAAACGCGGAGCTAAGGACATGCCTAAAGCACAGACTGCATACACAACAACGAAGGGCATGTCTAAACAGACGAAGGCGAACAATACAACATTCAACAGTAATGTCGCGGACCAGTCCTCACGCATATGCCTACCTCTTAAACGGAGGGTGCTGGACATTCTGAGTAAGGTATGTACCTATTAGTGCTGTATTTATTAATCAAGGTTGGAGTCAATTCTGAATTGCTAATTGGTCTTTAATTCCCATAAAAGTATTAGATTTGATTTGGCCACACTCCACAGGAAGCAGAATTACATTTTAATTAAAGGGATAGTTCATGCAAAAATCTAGATTTGTGTCAAATTCCCCTTAATTTATTCCATACATCATTATGTTCATGTTGACATCATGCATGGTTACCAAAACTATGTTTGACATATTGTAGCCGTATGAGCTCGCCGTCATGTATACAGTTAATAACGTGTAAGTACATTTATTTAACATTCCGTCTTGGGGCGTGACATTGGAGAAGTGTTCAAGTTAAGTCACGCTGAAAGGACTATTAATCAATGATGGATTTCAATGTTTGCTCGCACACACTCAATTTCTACTTCCTGTCTGTTGCAGCACGGTGCCCGTATTGCAAGGCTGATTAGTTAGGCCAAACAGGTTTGGAAACACAGGTGTGCGCGTAAAGCAATAACAGAAATTGGAATCCATGTTTGATTTGGATGATGGGGGGGGTAGCATCCATCAATTTAATTGAATTATTTCCTGGGCACTGCTTGGCAACGCAACCGTCTACCAACCACGGAAATTCCCTCCTATTTGGGAAAAGTGTCACCAGACAGGCACAGTCTAGGGTTGGGAAATAAGACGCAAGGTGGGTAAGTGCTATTTATTTATTTTCATCTTTATTTAACCAGGTAGGCCAGTTGAGAACAAGTTCTCATTTATAACTGCGATGGTATCTATTCTTTAGTAAGAGGTGTCTGGTGATTTTGGCAAAGGATTGAGACTCATATGTCCATATCTAAGTTATTTAAAATTCTACTTTATAAAAAAAATCTGCTTCCTGTGGGGTGTTAACAATTCAAAATCGAATTTCAATTAATGTGTTGAATTTAATTAAATTCTGAATTGATCTCAACACTGTTATGAATAAATCTTCCCTGATAGATCCAAAAGAAGTTGATGATGGATAGTAAACAATGCCAAAAAAGCCTTTGTCMRAAAAATCAAGGCACTAGCGTGTAGCGTAAAACATTTAGAGCTTTTTATTGTTTATGGCTTATGCGTAGCAAAAAATACAAATCCACCAATGTGTTGCGACTACAACCGCCTTCATCAGGGTGACCATCAGATCTTTCCTGATGTTTGGATTCTGATGTTTCTGCTACATGGACTTAGCAGCAGACCCCCTTTTCTCCAAACACAGATCTAAGATCAGTTACCCACAGCCATTAAGAGTCTAAGAGGTAAATAGAAACTGACCTTAGATCACTATTCAGAGACAACTGCATTACACATACTAAAATATTGTCTATTTTCCTCCAGGATACCCCTACCAAGCTGAAGAAACAAAACAAGATGCGAGCATTGGAGCTGATGATTAGCGCTCCCCTAGAAAATGAAGAGGCCCGTCCTCTGAGACTGAAAGTGAAGCTTAATGAACCAACAACGCTCTCCCAACAAGAGATATGTAGCCATAACAAAACATAGAGGTCGGCAAAAGTATCATAAGGAAGTCAAGAAAACCATCCCCGATTTATTACAATCGATTTCTGCGATTGACACCCGTTCCAAATAGGCAGGATATGAAGTGCCTACTTAATTGTACGCTTCATAATATTTTTTTGTGTTCTTATAGGCCTATAGTTTTTTCTAAAATGTCACCGCTATATTAGTGTTATCCCTGTCAACCACCTGATGCATCAATTGCTACCTAGCATGCGAACAGTCATTGAGATAACTTGAGCATAACTAGAATGGCCGAATGAGCCATTATGAGTAAAATGCAACCAAATGCATCATTGTGACATTCAGATAAATATACCAAGCCCATGACAACACAAAGGTGTGAAATGCACACATAAGTGATACGTTTGATGGGCCATCTTGATGATACAAGCAGATCAAACACATTTGTTTTTTATTGCTGAGCGATTAGTGCTTTTTTTGGTTTCGATTATTATTTTTTAACATCAAATGCACTGTGGTGAATGCTCTAACAGAGTAAAACAATTAATAAAAGTCCCATGATGGTAGTGACTGCCAATTACTGCTTATCACTATTAACCATAATTTATTCACATAACTTTAATTTAATAAAATATTTCATTTGTGTATATTACATTTGTTTATTTGATGACCTATTTCATTCCAAGTCATCTCATCTCTAGAGCTTCTGCCTATGCTGTCTTACAAAATCACTATTTCGTAGTTCTTCAAAGTAAATAAGGCATGCTTTTATGACTGCTGAATACCAAGTAGATGATGTATTTTCAGGTAGAGATACCTCACAAAGTAACAGCTGCTCTATATCACCTCGCAATTGTGCATTCTTCTCTCTTCAATAGATGGCGTAAAAGAAACAGACCAGACAAGTAGATGGATTATGGTCATTGTAGTTATGTGCTAAAGCATGCGAAATATTGCCTGTTGGAAACTACATTTCCCTACTAATTCCCTACCAAAAAACTGAACGAAGTGTATTCAAGTAATTGAACATACGTCGGTCAATTAGTTAAAAAAGAAAAATACCCTAAATTTTTGTTAATCTCCCAGCACTAGTTTGTTTATAGCTGAAGTGGTTAGATATTCATTGATATTTGATCATATGTTTCCTGTTAGTGGTCCCGAATGATAAACGCACAATCAGAGGCCAGTTCATTCACTCAGGACACAGGAGCAAGACATAGCAGCCACAGGCTTCCAGCGCTTCCTCAATGTCCTCAATGAAGGGTGGACATCAACAAGCTCTCAAAGATCGTCAACAACAAAAAAATGGTACTCGTTGTGCGAGAAGCTACCACAAGTTTCCGACTCTGCCCGAGGGTCATGTTGACTCCAGCAGTAGATCCATGTCTTCTCCAGTTGAGGAGAAGAAGAAGGTGAGCGTGAGGATGAGCACGGTACGAGCAGATGCAGACCCTGCGGAGATCGTTGGGCTGGACTTGGGGTTGAGGAGTTGGGTCAGGACAGACAGGACCAATGACAGGCTGTATGGGAAGATGGACTTGAAAAGAAGTTCAAAATGAGAAGGGAAAAGAGAAAAAGAGAGCGAGCCCTCATTTAAACATCTCAGTGCTTCCTCATTACCATCAGACAGCGCCAGCCCTAGCTCCCTTCTAAACCAGCACTCAAACATGACTGTTGAATACAGCAGCTCTAGTAACAGGTATGGGACATAGAGAGACACAGGGACAGATCTGAGAGGGACTGGCACCGACACTCTGGTACCAGAGACAAGGACAGAGGAAGGAAGAGGATATAGTCAGAAAAATTGAGAGATCTGAAAGAGATGGAGAGAGAGATGGCGCAGACACTCTAGTACTAGAGACCGGACAGAGAGGAGACGAGGACAGAGTCAGAAAAGGGACAGTCCTGCGAGAGAGAAATACGGGCGAAGATGCTCTCGTACCAGAGAAGGGCCGAGTCAGAGAAAGGGACAGATCTGAGAGAAACCGAAAGGGAGACGGCACAGACACTCTAGTACCAGAGAGAGAGACAAGGACATACCGTAGTCAGAGAACTAAGAGATCAGAAAGAATAGAGATAAAGACCCAGAGAAAGACTGGACGGAGGCCGAGAGAGACCGGGACAGATCTGAGAACACGGGACAGAGACCCAGAGAAAGACTGGGACGGAGCCGAGAGAAGACCGGACAGATCTGAGCGACACGGGACAGAGACCCAGAGAAAGACTGGGACGGAGGCCGAGAGAGAGACCGGACAGATCTAGGAGAGACGGGCCGATACAGATCTGAGAGACACGGGGACAGAGACCCAAGAAAGCAGGGACGAGACCGGACAGATCTGAGAGACACGGGACAGAGACCCAGAGAAAGCAGGACGGAGGCCGAGAGGAGACCGGACAGATCTAGAGAACACGACAGAACCCAAGAAAGACTGGACGGAGGCCGAGAGAAACCGGGACAGATCTAGGAGAGACGGGCCGATACAGATCTGAAAGACACGAGACAAGACCCAGAGAAAGGCAGGGACGGAGACGCGGACAGATCTGAGAGACACGGACAGAGACCCAGAGAAAGCAGGACGGAGGCCGAGAGGGAGACCGGACAGATACAGATCTGAGAGAGACAGAAACCGAGCGATAGACAAGGACATAGACAGGTGGTTGCAAAGGACCAGAGACAAACGTTCTAGACCAGAAACTGGAACAGCACCTGGACACAGACAGCGACTGCCACACTATTACTAAAGACTGGACATAGAGAGGTTAGGCATGGGGATGAGTCCATTGACAGCTCAATTGAGCTCTACTCATACTCCATTTACCCTGTATACCCTTTTTCTATCCTCCTCGTGCATCTATAATGGCAACAAACTCCCCCACCCATACTCTCAGTTTATGGCATACAACAGCAGCCCCTACACCATTGCCTTCCCTCCAGTGTGGTTATCCCCCTGGTACCATGTCCCCTGATACCACGCTTCCTGTATTATGTCCCCTGTACCATGCTTCCTGGAATCATGCCCGCTTGCCATGCTGCCTGGTAACAAGCCCCTCCTACCTAACCCCCTGGGATCCACCCTACCCCAGCCCCCCCCATATTATCTAATGGCACCACATCCTTAAACCAGACATACGCATCTACCCAGCCTGCTAGCAACCTCCAGCTCACATCTACCCAGCCTACTACTAGCAACCTCCAGCTCACATCTACCCAGCCTGCTACTAGCAACCTCCAGCTCTCATCTAACCAGCCTGCTACTAGCAACCTCCAGCTCACATGTACCCAGGCTGCTACTACAACCTCCAGCTCACATGTACCCAGGCTGCTACTAGCAACCTCCAGCTCACATCTACCCAGGCTGCTACTAGCAACCTCCATCTACTCACTACCCAGGCTGCTACCAGCAACCTCCAGCTCACATCTACCCAGGCTGCTACTAGCAACCTCCAGCTCACATCTACCCAGTGCTACTAGCAACCTCCAGCTCACATCTACCCAGCTGCTACTAGCAACCTCCAGCTCACATTACCCAGGCTGCTACTAGCAACCTCCAGCTCACATTACCCAGGCTGCTACTAGCAACCTCCATCTCTCATCTACCCAGGCTGCTACTAGCAACCTCCAGCTCACATCTACCCAGGCTGCTACTAGCAACCTCCAGCTCACATCTACCAGGCTGTACTAGCAACCTCCAGCTCACATGTACCCAGGCTGCTACTAGCAACCTCCCATCTCTCATCTACCCAGCTGCTACTAGCAACTCCAGCTCACATCTACCCAGGCTGCTACTAGCAACCTCCAGCTCACATCTACCCAGGCTGCTACTAGCAACCTCCAGCTCACATCTACCCAGCCTGCCAGCACTCCAGTAGTCTTAAGTCAGAGATACATATACATCCAACCCGCTAGCAACCACCATCTCACATACACCCAGCACGCTAGCAACCACAAGGAAAAGTCACAGAAGCATGCAGAAGCCGTAGTGAAAGTGTCCTGTCAGATGGTGACAAAGAAGTCCCCCGCGGTATTGACCACTCGGATAGCGACAAAGAAGTCCCCCTCTGAACCAGGGTCCAAGAAGAAAGCAAAGGGGAGAAACAATATATTCTTCACAGGTATATTTATGAAGAGTTATCACAGTCATCTAAGGAAGTTTCAGTATAATATGAAATGGCTTGAGAAGAGGAGGAATAAGGCTCACCAGCGCAAAAGAAAGCGACTGCTTGCAGCAGGGAAAGTGGCCCCTCACTTCCCCTTTCAACCGGAGCCCAAGAAAGACCAAGAAGGAGAAGCAATGATAGATGGGGAGAAACTACATGCTGACACTGCTAAAGAAGTGGTCCCTCAGGAAGCTGCAAAGAATTTGGAGACACCATCTGAAACAGGGCCTAAGAAAGAACCAGAAGGCGAGAAACCACATGCTGACGCTGCAGAGAAAGTGGCTCCTCAGGTGACTGCAATGGACTCTGCGGCCCCCTCTGAAATGGGCCCCAAGAAAAAAAAATTGTATCCAGGTATCTTCATGAGGATTCGAATCAGATGTCTAAAGAGGCATCAGTACAATATGAAAGGGAATAGGAAGCATCTTGCAAAGAGGAGGAAAAGGGCTTGCCAGAACAAAGGGAAGAGACCACTTGTAGACACTAAGGAGAAAGTGCCTCCTCTAGATGCTGCAAAGGACTCTGGGGAGGCCTCTGAGCCAAAGCCCAAGAAAAAGAAAAATAAGAAAACACTAGAGGAAAAAGGAGAGAGGTTCCGTGTACCCTTATGAATATATTTGACAGGGGGGAAACTGTCAAAGGCAAAAGCAGATGCTGAAGGCACTGAGGCCAATGAACCAGCACCCAAGATGGAAGGGGGGGGGGGGATGACAGAAGGGAAGGAACTGCTTGCAGACACAATAGAGAAAGTAGTTCCTCAGATGGCTACAAATGACTCTTAGCTTCCCTCTGAACCCGGGCCCAACAAAGAACCAGAAAGAGAGGAAGAAATTACGTTAGAAGAGGAGAAACTGCTTGCAGATCATATGGAGAAAAGTGTCTGCAAAGGGCCCTCTTGGAACCAAAGGCTGAGAAAGGCMGAGAAAGAGAGGACAACGCAATTAAAGATGGCGAGAAACTGCTAGCAGACCTTGTGGAGAAAGCGGCTATAATGGGCCCTGGCTTCCTCTCTGAACCAGGCTGAGAAAGAGACAAGGGGAGAAACAACACGTTCTCCCTTGGTTATCTGAAATACCCATGTTTTCACTAAGATGAGGTTATGTTGACCTTTTATCTACCTATGACTTGGCGTTCACCATTCAACCACATTTTGTCGTTGTTATGGCAAAGCCTTTTAATGACATTTGAATTTCTTAAATGTTCCTCAACTTGAAGAGTTCAACCTGAAGATGGGCACGCCTAACATAGCCTCAAAGGATGGCTAGCTGTTGTAAGTAAAAGCACCAGAAATACATTGGTTTCAAAAGAACATGATTGTATTATATCATAGCAAGTCATTCCTCTCAACTCTTTCTCTTTTCTGCAGATCTTCACTTGGCATCATGAGCTCATCTCCCACTAGAATAGAACCTGCTGCTGACCCATCCAGACCCTATGGACATCAGTTGGCTTACATTCTTACCTATCAACCATTTATAGATTTGTAATGACACTAACAAAGGATTTTTWAAAGTTGAGCCTTGTCCTTAAATGCTTCATATTGAAGTTATTTTCAGTGTAATTTATTGGTATTGTGTGTATGTGGTAGGGCCTAGGCCATTCATGTATGCTAAGTACCTTTAGCGTCTATTAACGATAGTATCTTCTGGCCGGGGTCACCGACAAGAGCACCAACACTTGCACGAAATGTTAACATGCATCGTTTGCGGTAAGATTTTGGATACATAAGGAACTATCTTTCATATCAGTAGAGAGGAAAAACATGTTTATTGGGTTAGGGTTCTCACACGGCCATATTTCCATGTTACAGTGCTTGTTTACGGAAAACGGACGGAAGACAGTTGACTACCTGTGCTAATTAGCGATCTGCATCTCCAAAAACCTGTGTGTAAACGGAAGATGGACGCCACAAACTCATCACTGAAAAATACTGTCGGCTGCAACTGTTAACACCGGTTTTATAAACTGGGTGGTTTGAGGCCTGAATTCTGATTGGCTGAATGCCATGGTTTATCAGGCCGTATACCACGGGTGTGACTAAACATTTAGTTTTACGCCTCGAATTACGTTGGGAACCAGTTTATAATAGCAATAAGGCTCCTCTGGGGTTTGTGATTATGGTCAATATACCACTGCTAAGGGCTGTGTCCAGGCACTCTGTGTTGCGTCGTGCCGTGGTATATTGCCCATATACCACTCTTCCTCTGGCCTTATTGCTTATATAACACTAGAGTAAATGTATATTTTGCATATGAAAGTAGATGGCTTTATGTTTCTAGAACCGTACCTTAATTTAGATGGAGTATTTGGCTGCCAGAGACAATTTGCCTGTTATAAACCAAATAAGGGTGTGGAGTTTACTTGGTCTGGTCATGTGGTCAGRAAAAAMTCCTGGCCCTAGACATAGTACATGTGTATMAATGCGATGAAAAGACTAATGACGGCATTATGTTTGTACGTTCTCATGCCTGATAGCTAAAAGTAAGAACTGCCCTTGTTTCATTCCCCAGTTCAGTCAGCCTTCCTATTTCTATAGATCATCTTTCACTTTGTAAATATGTAATTGAATAAAATATTCTGTCTAATRTTGTAAGTGTGTAGTGTATCATATTTCAAATTAACTTCAACCCATTGAGCTTCACATTCCTTTTCAGGGACAACTTCCATTGGTTTTGTATTAGAAAATGCACTTTCGCATTCTGCCCTATTGGTGGCAGTATTGAATTTTTTATCCTATGAAGCTGAAATAATTTAACTCGAAGTAGTTTATTGTTTGATCAGTTGCCGTTCTAACAATTGAACAATATACAATAGTATTTCCAAGTCAAGGCACTTCGATTTTTCAGACTCTGATTGTGTGATTGTGTACGTGCAAGTTATCGGAACCCTCAAGATCCAGRACGAGACGGCGAACAAAGGCCCTGCGCAGGCCTGCGCGAAGGTAGCATTAGCGCAGTAAAAAGGGGCAGACTGGAGGTTAACAATTATTACAATCAATGCTTGCACCTTTTAAGTGGCAACGTGACTAGATTTGGCTATTTTATATATTTGTCGATATTCTTCTACCTGGCATGCTTACATTTTACAATATTTAGCTAGCACGCTATATGCGGGCCTGCTCTGAAAATTAGATGACTAACTAACACAGTTCAGCTGACATTCAAAACAATATCTTACAAGCAGGTTAGCATATAAGTCAAATTTAACTACCTATATATTGGAACTTGTTTGTTAGAAGCCTGTTAATTACTTTGAGTCCTTATGTCTTGCCTTGAACACGCATATCTGGGCAAAGAACATCCAATATAGCATAATCAATGACAAACATGTTTATATTCATCACATGCCTAACATTAGTGTTATAGTTGTMACCCAGACACACAGTTCACCATTTTATTCTCTGCAGTGAACCTGGAGTATCAGCCTAGCTCAGGCACCTTGGCAGAATGTACCCCATGGATCCAGAGAGGCACAGTCAACAGAGGGAGTATGGAGAACAGGAGACATGCAGTCACCAGAGGGAGTATGGCGCACCAGAAACATGCAGTCAGCGGAGGGAGTATGAAGAACCAGAGACATGCAGTCAGAGGAGGGAGTATGGAGAACCAGAGACATGCAGTCAGTGGAGGGAGTATGAAGAACCAGAGACATGCAGTCAGCGGAGGGAGTACAGAGAACCAGAGACATGCAGTCAGAGGAGGGAGTATGAAGAACCAGAGAYATGKAGWCAGMGGAGGGAGKACRGAGAACCAGAGACATGCAGTCAGAGGAGGGAGTATGAAGAACCAGAGAGGTACAGTCGGCGGAGGGAGTATGAAGAACCAGAGACATGCAGTCAGTGGAGGGAGTACAGAGAACCGAGCTCAGGGCAATGGGACGATGGCCTTGAGACGAGAGACAACGGCCAGGCTATGGCCAGAGAGCCCTACAGTGAATACTCCAGCATGAGGAGGACTAGAGAAGGTTGGGAGGAGTATGGTTCTTCCTCTGATATGAGCTTCACCATGGACCCATCGTCCAGAGACTGGAGCGAAGATTCATTGAGGGGTAGCGGTGCTCCCTTCTCCCCAGACACAGATGGGGACGTTGATGGAGATCCTCTGGAGCTCAGTGGGGAGGACCTGGAGCTCCTTCGTAAGAGGATGGAGCTGGAGATCATAGAGGAACAGATTGCCCGCAAAAAAGCTGTTCTTGCTATGGACTTGGTTGGACCTGAATCAAAGGCCATCCGTAAACAGAAGACGAAGGACAAGGACCTTGAAATGTTAACAAAAAATGTTTCCAATAAGGATGWTACTCTTAAAGAGAGGGTGAATAGCATTTTGAGAAAGCGGGCATGGACCAATGAATGTCGCTCAAAGGTATGTGCTTGTTACATCTGTATTTATGAATAGATGTATTTCCTGATGTTTGATGCACTGTTCCATGACATAGACTAAGGAGAGGCAGTAGAATAACCCCCAAGTGAAGATCTAGAATCAGTTACCCATAAACCTGTCCCCATTAACCATTTAGAGGTAAAAATACTAAACAGACCGTAGATCAGTATTCAGGGACAACGTAGRCTTGATCAGCATCATACATCTTCAAATTATTTCTTAATTCTTTGTATGTCCTTTTCAGGAAATTTGTCTTACATCGCAAATTCAACAGCACAACTTCACCACATATACATAAATRCAAAAGGGATGTGGATTTTTCCCTTTCAAGACGATTCGACATGTATCTAGATGCATGTGCTCTGATACGGGAACGATACGTTTTAGTTTGATTAGAGAATTAATAGATTTGGTTTGATACACTTATATTTGTTGCAGAAACGCATACATTTTCCATTCTGAATTCAAACATGCTACTGATTTAGCTCATAAGCTGGGCCTCTCTGAGCTGGAGCTGTGTGTGTGTAAATTATATACAGTGCCTTCGGGGAAAGTATTCAGATCCCTTGACTTTTTCCACATTTTGTTACATTAGTCTGATTCTAAAAATGATTAAATCAAATTTCTCCTCATCAATCTACACACAATACCCCATAAGGACAAAGCAAAAACGTGTTTAGGCATTTTTGCTAATTTATCATAAAAAAAACTGAAATTACATTTACATAAGTATTCAAACCTTTTACTCAGTACTTTGTTGAAGCACCTTTGACTGCGACTACAGCCTCAAGTCTTCTTGGGTATGACTCTACAAGCTTGGCACACCTGTATTTGGGGAGTTTATCCCATTCTTCTCTGCAGATCCTCTCAAGCTCTGTCAGGTTGGATGGGGAGCGTTGCTGCACAGCTATTTTCAGGTCTCTCCAGAGATGTTCAAGTCCGGGCGCTGACTGGGCCACACAAGRACATTCAAAGACTTGTCCCGAAGCCACTCCTGCGTTGTCTTGACTGTGTGCTTAGGATCGTTGTTCTGTTGGAAAGTGAACCTTGGTCTCAGTCTGAGGTTCTGAGCGCTCTGGAGCAGGTTTTCATCAAGGCTCTCTCTGTACTTTGCGTCAGTCATCTTTCCCTCGATCCTGACTAGTGTCCCAGTCCCTGCTGCTGAAAAACATCCCCACAGCATGATGCTGCCACCGCCATGCTTCACCATAGGAATGGTGCCAGGTTTCCTCCAGACGTGACGCTTGGCATTCAAGCCAAAGAGTTCAATCTTGGTTTCATCAWACCAGAGAATCTTGTTTCTTTAGGTGCCTTTTGGCAAACTCCAAGCGGCCTGTCATGTACCTTTTACTGAGGAGTGGCTTCCGTCTGGCCACTCTGCCATAAAAGCCTGATTAGTGGAAGTTTCTCCCATCTCCACAGAGACTCTAGAGCTCTGTCAGAGTGACCATCGTGGTCACCTCCCTGACCAAGGCCCTTCTCCCACGATTGCTCAGTCTGGCCTCGCGGTCAACTCTAGGAAAAGTCTTGATGGTTGCAAACTTCTTCTATTTAARAATGATGGACGGCACTGTATTCCTGGGGACCTTCAGTGCTGCAAAAATGTTTTGTTACCCTTCCCCAGATCTGTCTCGTAGCTCTACAGACAATTCCTTCAACCTCATGGCTTGGTTTTTGCTCTGACATGCACTGTCTGCTGTGGGACCTTATATAGACAGTTGTGTGCCTTTCCAAATCATGTCCAATCAATTGAATTTACCACAGCTGGACTCCAATCAAGTTGTAGAAACACCTCAAGGATGATCAATGGAAATAGGATGCACCTGAGCTCAGTTTTGAGTCTCATAGCAAAGGGTCTGAATACTTATGTAAATAATGTATTTAATATTTTTTATGGGGTATTGTGTGTGTAGATTGCTGAGGATGATATTTTTGGGGGTCAATTTTGGAATAAGGCTGTAACGTAACAACATTTGGAGAAAGTCAAGGGGTCTGAATACTTCCCGAAGGCACTGTATGTCTATGGTGTGTGTACTATGTAGGCACCTGATCTGGCCRTAAGGGAGACTAGGCATCTACCACCCCCCTGGCAGATTTTGGGGGACAATGATTTATGGTTCTGAAATCAGCATAACCCACTAACTAACTTGTCACTTTTGCAGATTAAGTATTTGAGCTAGTAATGTATCAATAGTTATMATTTACAAACGATCTATGACATAGCCAATGAATATATAGCACAACTTTGGATTTCACCCCCATCTCAAAATTGAATGGTTTCAAAGTCAAATGTTTTTTCTTTTTGTTGGTCAGAATAGTTTGTTTAATTCTCTGATACTGGTGGTACTGGTACATTCAATATTTTCCTCAATTTATTCCAGGAGGCTGCCAACCAGCAGGTCCCTCCCAAGCTTGTTCTCCATCCGCCCAAAGTGGTCAAAAGCTTTGTGGAACGGATGAACGAGTCCATCCTGCACAAAGACAGCATAGTGAAGGGCAGCCTTACCCTGGACATCCATGARGAGGAGCATCCTCTGAAACTCAAAGTGGAGGCTTTATTGGAGCAGCGACGTAATCCCACGGTGAAGGAGGTATGTACTAYGTAGCATATCTGGGATGAATTGTGTTTTGAGTCCCCTCACTCGTAAGGAAGTGAACCAGCATGCATGTTTAAAATGTATATAGCTGTTGCAGTTGATGGTTATTTGTTGATGTTTCCTCATGTGTGGTCCCTTATCCCATTGTTCAGGACAAAGCAGCCAAGGGCTTCCAGTACTTCCTCGATGTCCTCAACAAAGGGGTGGACATCGACAGGCTCTCAAAGATTGTCAACAATTTCAAGGATTTACCCTCTATGGGAGAGGAGCTACCACAAGGTCAGCCGCCTCCACTTGATGGCCAGCCCGAGACCAACTCTAAGAGTGAGAGGAAGGTGCCCTCTCGCAAAAGGCGCTCCCGGTTTGATGAGTTCCCGCTAGGTTGTTTCAATATACTCKGGGGTCAGCCCACACTACTCGGGGTTCAGCCCAATCCGTTTGGGGATCTGTTGCGTGAAGTGGTCCCAGCAGGTAGCGTTCTGCCACAGCACCGCAGTCTCTTACAAAGTGGAGGAGGAGAGATTGGGCAACATAGCCTTAGCTTGGGCTTCATCCAGGCTATGGATAGCCCAAAAAACAAAAAGCCCAAGTCTACACAGGTGGAGGAGAAGAGGAAAGGAAGGTATAAGTCCAAGTCTCCACCTGTTGAGGAGAGGAGGAAAGAGAGGCTTACGTCCAAGTCTCCATCTGTTGAGGAGAAGAGGAAAGGGAGGCTTAAGTCCAAGTCTCCACCTGTTGGGGAGAGGAGGAAAGGGAGGCTTAAGTCCAAGTCTCCACCTGTTGAGGAGAAGAGGAAAGGGAGGCTTAAGTCCAAGTCTCCACCTGTTGGGGAGAGTAGGAAAGGGAGGCTTAAGTCCAAGTCTCCACCTGTTGAGGAGAAKAGGAAAGAGAGGCCTGAGGATGAGCAGAAATACGGACAAATCCAGAGCCTGCTGCAGACTATTGGGCCGGATCTGGGGGTGGAGGAGTTGGGCCGACTGAACGACAGGATCCAGGAGAGGCTGTATGGGAAGAAGAGAGACCTGGAGCAAGAAGTGGGCAACGAAAGAAATGCGTGTGGGGTTGAGAAAGAGGAGAGCAAGAAGGAACAAAGAGGAGAGCAAGAAGGACAAAGAGGAGAGCAAGAGAAGGACAAAGAGGAGAAGCAAGAAGGACAAGAGAGAGCAAGAGGACAAAAGGAGAGCGGAAGAAGGACAAAGAGGAGAGCAAGAAGGCAAAGAGAGAGCAAGAAGGGCAAAGAGGAGAGCAAAGAAGGGCAAAGAGGAGAGCAAGAAGGCAAAGAGGAGGAGCAAGAAGGAAAAGAGGAGAGTGAGAAAATAAACAGGAGGAGGAAGAGGAGAGCGAGAAGGAGAAGAGGAGACGAGAAAGGGAAAGATAAGAGGAGAAAGCATGCTCAAGTAAATGTCACAGTATTCCTTGTTATCAGATAGCTCAACTCCAGCCCCCCTTGCCATCGGTGGACCGCGAGAATACAACGCTCTAGCACCAGAGACCAGGACAACAGAGTAGAGAGCGGGGTGCCGATCTGAGAAAACAAGACAGACGCTCTAGCACCAAGACCAGGACAGGAGAGAGATACAAGGGCAGATCTGAGAGAACAGAGACAGACGCTCTAGCACCAGAGACCAGGACAGAGAGAGATACAAGGCAGATCTGAGAGAAACAGAGACAGAGCTCTAGCACCAGAGACCAGGACAGAGAGAGAGACGGGGGCAGATCTGAGAGAGACAGAGACAGACGCTCTATCACCAGAGACCAGGACAGAGAGAGAGACGCGGCAGATCTGAGAGAGAAACAGAGAGAAACAAGGGCAGATCTGGGGTAGAAACAGAAGACCAGGACAGAGAGAGAGACTGGGGCAGATCTTGAGAGAACAGAGACAGACGCTCTAGAGCACAGAAGGACCAGGACAGAGAGAGAACGGACGGGCAGATCTGAGAGAGAGCAGAGATCAGACGCTCTAGCACCAGAGGACCAGGGACAGAGAGAGAGGGATCTGGGGCAGATCTGAGAGATACAAGGACAGAGAGAGATGGTGGGAGCGAGACAAAGACTGGGATGGGGACAAGGAAAGCTTCCTGGGGCTTTACCCATACTCCAATGATCCTACACACCCTCATGCATCTTTGATGGCAAACGACTCAGTGCAGTACATGGCATACCACGGCAGCCGCTACGCCAGCACCTTCCCTCCAGGGTGTGGCTTTCCCCCTGGTACTATGTTCCCTGGTACCATGCCCCCTGGTACAGTGCCCCTGCCCCACTGTACCAGTGCCCCTGGTACAGTGCCCCCATGCCCCCTGGTACAGTGCCCCCCCTATCCACTGTACCCCAACTGCCCACCTTATTACTATAATGGCACTTCAGAAACGTTTTTCCAGCCATACACACAGGCCACTGGAAACCCCCAGTTCACAAACACGGATGTACAAGTGCAGTACCCAGACGCATCCCTGAGCATCCCTGAACAGGACATAGAGACTGTGTGGCCCATACTTGTCCATCCCAGCATGAACCRAGACTCAAACCCTGCTAGACTAAACCGGTTGAGTATAAAAATGCAACTAAAGAGGCAACGCTATAGGAATAATTTGAGTAATCGCAAAAATATACAGGAATTGAGACAGCTTAAAGAAACTCCTCTGGTGGCTGCCAAGGTRCCCCCCTCTGAGCCAGGTACAAAGAAAGTGCCAGAAATAGATGCAGTCATAGAAGGGGAGAAACTGCATTATGTGGTCCCTCCTGTGGCTACAAAGGATTCTGGGGCACCCTATAGAACAGGATTCCCAAATAGAAAATGGAGAAAAGGGAAAATATTGGAAGAAAAAGAAAGTATATTCAACCAAGGTTTATCCATGAGAAACAGAGCCTATATGACAAGGTGGAAAGTGCGTTTTGCAGAAGCGGTTGCAAAAGGCCTTGAGGTCCCCTCTGAACCAGAGCCCAAGACGGAGCCAGAAGCRGAGGACAAATCATTGACAGAATGGCAGAGACTGTTTGCAGACTCTGTGGAGAATGTGGCCGCAACGGACCTATTTGCCCTCTCTGAACCAGAGGCTGAGAAAAAGCCTGACTGGGAGACCGAGCAGAAAAGGACAGACGAAGAGATGAAGGCCAAATTAAAGAAAAAGGTTTGTGACATTTAGAGTTTGAGACTACATTTGCTCTAATGAATCAAAGTACTGTCCTCTATTGGTTATGAAGAATGCATGTCTGTGTCTATTCTAAATGTTAATAGATGTCATCCCCAGAGAGTGGCAGAAACASCAAAACCTTGATATATGTCCCTCTTGATTTTCTACTAATTAAATAGTGWTGATTTAATATATCAATATGACAAAGCCTTTTTAAAGACAATAATTCTGTTGTTTTTTCCCAGCTTGGCGAGTTCAACCTGAAGATGAAGCAGAAATCAACGCATTTAAAAGAAGCCCCAACAGAAGCCCCAACATAACCTGAAAGGGCGGCTGCTGTAGGTAAAACATGTGTTCATATCACACCTTAAAAAGTAAGATGTCACTAATAATACCCAGAGAATCTTTTATTTGTGACACTTACGCAATGACATCATTCATCTCAAGTCTTCTTCTTTTCTGCTGATCTTCACAGTGCGTCATGAGCTCACCTCCCCTTCGAACCTGCTGCTGACCCATCCAGACCCTGTGGACATCCGTTGGCTAACATTCTGTTTATCTAATATACACTCACTGGCCAGTTTTTATTAGGTACATACCGGGCCGGATCCTCCTTTTCCTCCAGAACAGCCTGAATTGTTCGGGGCATTCTACACGTTGTCTGAAACGTTCCACAGGGATGYTGGTTCACGCTGACGCGATGGCATCACGCAGTTGCTGCAGATTGGACGGCAATACATTCATGCTGCGAACAGCCCATTCCATCTCATCCCAAAKAGGCTGTACTGGGTTGAGGTCTGAGGACTGCGCAGGCCACTCAAGTAAACTGAACTTGCTGTCATGCTCCAGGCAATGTTTTTTCCACTCCTCGATTGTCCAGTGCTGATGATCACATGCCCWCTGGAGCTGCTGCTTCTTGTTTTTAGCTGGTAAGAGTGGAACCCGGTGTGGTCGTCTGCTGCAATAGCCCATCCGTGACACGGATCGACAAGTTGTGCGTTCTGAGATGCTGTTCGGCACACCGCTGCTGTACTGCGCCACTATTTGTCTGTTTGTGGCCCGCCTGTTAGCTTGCACGATTCTTGCCGTTCTCTTTTGACCTCTCATCAACGAGTTGTTTTCGCCAACAGGACTGCCGCAGAATGGATGTTTCTTTGTTTGTCGCACCATTCTCGGTAAACTCTAGACACTGTTGTGCCTGAAAAGCCCAGGAAGGTGGCCGTTTCTGATACAGGAGTGTCTGGCACCGACGATCATAACATGCTTAAAGTCGCTTAGGTCAGTTGTTTTGTCCATACTAACGTTCAATGGAACAGTAACTGAATGCCTCAATCCMTGTCTCCCTGCTTTATATAGCAAGTCACGGSCACGTGACTCACTGTCTGTAAGAGTGGTCCATTTTCGTAAATGGAGTGGTGTACCAAATAAACTGGCCGATAAGTGAGTTGTTTTTGGGAGTGTCTGTACTTTCCTTTACTATTTTTTTATTTTTGACAACTTTTACTTTTACTTCGCTACATTCGTAAAGAAAATAATGTACTTTTTACTCAATACAATTTCCCTGACACCAAAAAGTACTCATTACATTTTGAATACCTAGCAGGACAGGAAAATGGTCCAATTCATGGAAAATGGTCCAATATCAAGAGAACATTCCTGGTCATCTCTACCTCCTCTGATCTGGCGGCCTGAGTATTGGAGTGTGTCCCTGGCTATCCATAAATTAAGAAAACTCATTGTGCCGTCTGGTTTGCTTAATATAAGGAATTTGAAATTATTTTTGCTTTTGATACTTAAGTATATTTTAGCAATTACATTTACTTTTGATACTTAGGTATATTTAAAACCAAATACTTTTTACTTAAGTAGTATTTTACTGGGTGACTTTTACTTGAGTCATTTTCTAATAAGGTATCTTTACTTTTGCTCAAGTATGACGATTGGGTAGTTTTTCCACCACTGATTGCATTCTACCACCTGGAATGTCATTGCATTCTACCACCAGAATATTTCTAGATTTGTACACTGAACAAAAATATAAACGCAACATGTGAAGTGCTGAAGAAAAATAAATCCAGGAAATGTTCCATATGCACACATTTGTCTACATCCTTGTTAGTGAGCTTTTCTCCTTTGCCAAGATAATCCATCCACCTGACAGTTGTGTCATAAAGGAGCTGATTAAACAGCATGATCATTACACAGGTGAACCTTGTGCATGGGACAATAAAAGGCCACTTTAAAATGTACAGTTTTGTCACACAATACAATGCCACAGATGTCTCAAGTTTTGAGGGAGCATGCAGTTGGCATGCTGACTGCAGGAATGTCCACCAGAGCTCTTGCCGGATAATTGAATGTTCATTTATCTACCATAAGCTACCTCCGTCATTTTAGAGAAATTGTCAGTACGTACAACCGGCCTCACAACCGCAGACCACGTGGGGGGTGCTGTGGAGCATTTCTGTCTGTAGTAAAGCCCTTTTGTGGGGAAAGAATATTCTGATTGGCTGAGCCTGGTGGTGGGTGGCCCTGGCTGCCAAGTGGGTGGGCCTATGCCCTCCAAGGCCCAACCATGGCTACACCTCTCTGCCCAGTCATGTGAAATCCATAAATTAGGAAATTTACTAATTTCCTTATATGAACGCTAACTCAGTAAAAACTTAGAAATTGTTGCATGTTGCTATTATATCTTTGTTCAGTATAATAATACCACCATAGGTTTGTCCTCTGGACATATCCTCTGAGGATTCATATTGAAGTTTTTTTTCAATGTACTGTATGTTCAGATTGCTTTTATGTCATTATGGCATGGGCAGTACCAGGAGGTTGTTTTAGTTATAAAAGCCAGAAGTCTAACTATTTTCAATCCCAAGCTTCTATTTCTATAGATCCTGTCCTGTTTCACTTTGTATATATTTAATTGAATAAACTGCTTTCTTTGTATCTTAGGACTAAGTGTGGAGTAATGTATCATTTCTACCTAATGGGGTCAATTAAAAAATGTATCATGAATTAAGTTATGGCGAGATATAAAACACATTTGAATTTAATAGAAGATAATGTCTGGCATTCATCTTTGTAAATTCATGTACAGTATATTTGTATAGTTAGTGTATATTTGAACTTTAGATTTGTGTGCATTCTGTGTTCCCCTGTTTTCAGGAAGAGATGCCGTCTGAAGCACATGGCATTCTCATATTTTCCACAACTCAAGAAGACAAATACGAGATTGTATTGTAGTACATCTTTTTTTGTAGATTTAAAAAAGAAACCCAACAGTTGTTGCAAATATACAGCACTTGTTCTGTTAAACAAAACCAAGTAAAACACCAAATAAATTACACAAATAGCCAAAATAGGAGTCTTTTGAAAAAACCCTAATCAAGTCGAATCTCCAGCAGTCATCTGGAGTGACGTATCATCCCATATTACTTGGTGAATAGGAGAGCTGTATGTGTGTGTGTGTGTGTGTGCGCGTGCATGCATGCATACGTGAGTGTGTGTGTATGTCTGTAATCCTAATTTAAAGCTCATCCCTCTCCTCTCCTTCACAGAGGCAGGCTTCCCTCTGGCTGTTCATGTAGGGCCTGCAGCCCAGAGTCCAGACTGTGTTGAACAGGGTGTCTGCTACCGTCTCACAGGCTAGAAGGTAAAGAGGGACATGGGGATGAGAGTTAATTACTGGCCTATTTAAACATCTTGAGCAAAATATCAATAAGCCTGATGAAAGGGCAATGAAGTTCAGGTATAGGGCTGTAGGTGTAATCTGTGGCTCTGTATGAAAAGTGTACAAGCTGTCAAACCTTAGATTTTTACTTAATTCCTTGCGCCCCCTCAAAGTTCATTGGAGAAAGTTTGAGGGGAGGGACGTTGGAGCCTCCTGCAATGGACTTTGACAGGGAGTTGAGGAACAGAGGAATCAATGGCTTGATGGCTTATACACTTTTCAGACCGTGGAACTTTCCATGTACACTGCATCAGGTTGACTGACCTTCAGCCTTTGACATGAAGCCCAGGCTCTTCTTGAGGTCAGAGCAGATGCTGTGGAGACACCAGCGGAACTTGGAGTCGCAGCGGTACTTGTTGGAGCCGCAGGTGTCGTAACACATGTCCAGCTGGTTGCAGCACTTAGTCATGGCAGGGATACCCAGATCAACCTTGGTGGAACAGGACATGGGTGGTGAGTGTGTGTGTGCGGTGTGCTATAACGGTGTTATACACTGAGTGTACAAAACATTAGGAACACCTTCCTAATATTGAGTTGCACCAACTTTTGCCCTCAGAACAGCCTCCATTTGTTKGGCATGGACTCTACAARGTGTCGAAAGCGTTCCACAGGGATGCTGGCCCATGATGACTCCAATGCTCAAGTTGGCTGGATGTCCTTTGGGTGGTGGACAATTCTTGATACACACAGGAAACGGTTGACCATTTACAAACCCAGCAGCATTGCAGTTCTTGACACACTCAAAACGGTCCACCAGGCACCTACTACCATACACCTACTACCATACCCGTTTCAAAGGCACTTAAATATTTTGTCTTGCCCATTCATCCTCTGAATGGCACACATACACAATCCATATCTCACTTGTCTCAAGGCTTAAAAATCCTACGTTAACCTGTCTCCTCCCTTTCATCTACACTGATTGAAGTGGATTTAACAAGTGACATCAATAAGGGATCATAGCTTTCACCTGGTCAGTCTGTCATTGAAGGAGCATGTGTTCCTAATGTTTTGTACACTCAGTGTATGCGTACTCTTCAATCTGTATATTATTGGAGTTGTATGACCAATGTACAAGTCTAAAAATACTTGATTGTGGAAATGTTTCACCGTGCATTAATGTGTGTGGGTGTGCGTGTGTATCCAATCATCTACATATGCATACACTATTGGGTACCGGAAGGCCTAGGAAGTAGGCACTGCATCCGTTGGGCTCCGGCATCTGGTAGTCAGGGCGAGGAAGAGCAGCTTTACCTGAGGTAGAAAGAATGTTAGAGACCTCAGTTCCCTTCAACTCAAGAAATGCCATGAGGAATATTTTAATTCCACTTTTATTTTTTTTAAATCCAATGAGGAAAGTAGGAACTGGAATTACAGTTTACTTGATAAATTGACTGAATTGACTWGAAATGGAACTGAACCCAACCTTGTTTGCCATCCACACTTGATTGACCAACCCAGCAAARGGAGCYCRCTGGGCACAGATGTCAATTCAAAGTCTAATCCACACTGGTTCAACGTAATTTCATTGAAATGATGTGGAAACAATGTTGATTCAACCAGTGTGTGCCCAGTAGGAGGTTGGATGTCCGTAAYTTATATGTCAGACAACAGACGTTGTTGGAGAAGATTATCAGTTCATCAATGATGGTAACCAAAACAGAGTCCRTGGTCAATACAGGTAAAATCCATGGACATGTGATATCAAAGGTGAAGACTACAGCCTAGCTGTGAATCGCTGAGTATTTCACACTTTACCTCATGACACCTCTGCCAGCTATCTCTCTTGCTCATAGTCCACTGACTAAKGTGCATTATCAGATGTGAGGTGATAAAGGTTATTAGTAATGTCAAAGGAATTCCTAGTATAAGCTCTMCCTAATCAGTTATACRGTGTTCTTGCATTTAAGAGTTTAAATGGCTTTAACATGAGGATGTGTTAAGACTTTAGAAAATCTTAATGTCCATGTTTATCTCCAGTGGGTACCATCTCGCTAATCTATAATGGATTAGGGGAACCTGCCCGGATAATCGKTACACAATTTGAATTTAGGATCACATGGAAGCGGTCTGTACAAAACAGAATATCTCGGCTAACTAATCACTAGCCTGGTCTAGGTCTAGATGGGCTTGTTTAGCTAACTCCTCTGACTATCGTTGGCATGCCACGCATATGATACATGTATGATAGGCTAGCCAGAGGAGTTGATCATGTTCTTACCATATCGACAGCGGTACTGGCACACTCCATCGCGTCCGCCCATAAGCTCCAGCATGGAGTCAAAGTATCCATTGACGGCTTCAAAGCCTCCCCTAACGGAGTTCAGTCCCCACTCGTCCTCATCCTCTGCCTGGGAGGGGTCGACAGGGGCCTGGCTTGGGTCCACTGGTGCAGGTTCCTCAGCGTCCTGGGAGAGGGTCCCCTGGATGGAGAGGCTCAAAACCAGAAGGAGAGCAAGGGAGGCCCAGTGTGTCATATTGTGGTTCAGAGAAGCGGAGGGACAGCTAGGGACACAGCGTTGACGATCCACAGAGTTCAGCTGGAGGAATGAGAGAAGCACAAACACAGAGAGAGAGGGAACGAGACAACTCACTCTGTCACGTCAACCGGCACCCAGACCTGGACTTTGARCTAGACACCGGGACAGCCTCCACTGTGGAGGAACGAAGGTCACCTCMTATCTAGATTGTATTTATGTTTTAAAGGTGCCCAAGGTGTGCTATATTTATCTGTTTGTAATGTTAATGTGTTTCGTTGTAATCATATTGGTCTCAGYGTTTTRMCTATGATCCTATAAAGACTGATGTTCTGTCACCAATTTTGACTATATCAAAAGACTGGTGAYTATGGCATGAAACAGTCAACTAACTAATTGTATTTCACACTTGTTGACTATTCAGTTTTCTTACAAATTATGGTTAATAAAATAATCAATTAAGCATTACGACACATGACTTATTAAACAAATTCAAAGATAACATTGGCAAAGCTTGGCCCTAATTGTGTCATGTATACTACTGATAATTTATCTTTCAACATGTTCTAGTRTGCTGTAAAACGTGCCCTTCGATCAGTACTACTTCTGAAGGAACGCAGTTGACAAGTAGGCGGTGACGTAGTGCACACGTGCTCGGAAGTAAGCAAGGAAAACGTCATGTCTTTCTCTGGCGAGCTGTTTGTYTGGTGATAGCACTGGCTTCGTATTGGAAATTATATTTTGGGAGTACTTATCATGGAAACATACAAAAYGTGTTTGTGCTGTTCGCTCATCTAAGACGAACCGTTTGCAAGTGAAGTGCGCGAGCGTCAAGATAGAGTGGTGCAGGTGCACGAGCCAACACGCACATGCAACSTCTGCAGTGAGCATTTAGCACTACATTATTTAGCTATAACCTCGAAAGTTTGCCAGCTACTTTAAAAAAAAAAACGTTAGCAAGTTACCTGGCTAGCTACTGCAGTATATAACTATACTGTAGACACATTTTGTAGTGGTCATGAATGAAAACCACTCATTAATATTTTGAGGAGAGGAGTAGGCCTACCCGACACAATATTGCATGTCAACAACATGGCATTCACCAGCCTTTTTTCAAGTCTTCCAAACAAAGAATTTGACACGACGCCTTGTGAGCCGATGGAGAGGTAAGCTACTATAACACAAATAGTCATTATTTCTACTGTCTCTCTTCTACTATGCTGAATTAATGTAACAAGGGAAATAACTTAGTCAAGTATTTCAGCTTTGAATTGGAATACATAACCGACTGAGGATGTATTGTTTCTTCCATTTTTCGCAGATTTCAAAGRGATGAAAGACCACTGGAAACAGTTCAACTGGAGAAGAAGAACGAAAGGGATGCCCAGTCCAGAAAGTGGCCATTGCAAAGGGGTCAACAGAGTGGCCCCAGGAAGAGGAAAAAGGGGGACCAACAGGTGAACTTGTCATGTACTAAACAGATGCTGAATAAGCCAATTCAGAATGGAGAAGTTTTTTTGCTAAACATTGACATAAGCYTAACTAACATRGGCCTATCTTGCGTTTGTGCCGTGTTTTTATACTACTAGGCGAATTGCACACCACATACCTGTAGATCAGGCCTCCAACCCTGTTCCTGGAGAGCTACTCTCCTGTAGGTTTTTGCTCCAATCCCAGTTGTAACTGATCTKGTTCAGTTCATCAACCAGCTAATTATTAGATTGAGGTGCGCCATATTAGGGTTGGGGTGACAACCTACAGGACGGAAGTTCTCCAGGAACGGTGTCCGCAAGCCCTACTGTAGATTATAAAGTTAGTATAGAAATAGTTACCATTACCATTTGGTATTGCCCCTTTTGATTTTGTTGTAATGTTACCCTTTTTGTATTTTTCTGCAGGAGCAGTGTGGCCAGGCCAAGAAAAGTAAGCTTCATAAATGCCCACCACAATCCTATAAAGACTTTGACTCTGTGCCCCGAGACTACAACGTGGTGAAGTGTGATTTCGAGCAACCAGGCTTTGATTTCAGTAGAGAACTGGACTTCTACAGTGATAGCAAGGAGGGTGCATCCCCAGGTCATGCTACAGAGAAGTCGGGTTGGAAGAACATGAGGCCCGGAGAAGCCAAGGGTGGGTTTTTATGGATTAACCCTTTACTATTAGCAATGTATTGACTTTAAAAGGTGTGTAGGATTTTAATTTCATTTAACTGTTTCCACAGATCCTGATCAGAAGGATGTTCAAGGTGTAAACAAGAAGAAAGGACAGGAGCAGAAGAAGCAGCAATGGGAGCCTCAGCAGCAGAGACTTGACAACCAGGCCAAAGGCAGAGGGGGAAACTCTGCCAGGAGGGGTGGGGATTTGACTGGAATGGGTGGACGCGGAACTAACCAGCCCAGAGACTTCTCCAACAGGGGTGGAGGTGGTTCCAACAGGGGTGGAGGTGGTTCCAACAGGGGTGGAGGTGGTTCCAACAGGGGTGGAGGTGGTTCCAACAGGGGTGGAGGTGGTTCCAACAGGGGTGGAGGTGGTTCCAACAGGGGTGGAGGTGGTTCCAACAGGGGTGGAGGTGGTTCCAACAGGGGTGGAGGTGGTTCCAACAGGGGTGGAGAGTGGAGCAATAGAGGCCGGGACTGTGACAAGAGGGGCAGTTTTCTCCAAAGAGGTGATTGGTCAAAGCGAGGCACTGACCGGTCACGTAGTGGTGGACGACAGTTCCCAGATGATGGACGTTTAACACTGGTAATTCAAAATGAAATCATGTGTACTTCCTTGTCAATATCCATAGAAATGTCATTTGTAGCTATACGATGCTCGGTTACAGCTAAGTAACCCAAGTCAGTGATTTCAGTCTTATGTACATTTTCACAGCTGATTACAACCTCTTTCAGGAAACTTTGACAGGAAAGGGGAAGAAGAACATGACAAAGGAATTCAAAGACCAGAATGCTTTGGAGATTGACGGAAGGTTAATCTGCCGACATTTCCTCAGGGGAAATTGCATCAAGGCAGGTTTCTATATTTTATGATTAGAAATTGTAACAATATTAATGGGCAATTGACAAATTGAACCTAAACCCAATATATTCAAATGGTAGTCAGGTATGTCTTTTACAGTATATACTGTCAGTGGCCTGACCCATTTGTAGAGAGACCCCGACAACTTATTTTGTTTTGCAGGGTGATGACTGCCAGCTAGAACATGCTCTGGACGTCAACTACTCGATCAACGAAGTGTGTAAATTCTACGTCCAGGGATCCTGTTCGAAAGGAGAGAGCTGCATATACATGCACAATATCCTTTTCTCAGCTTATTCTAAATGTCCTTTATGTAGTGGTTGCCACTGGGTGGGTGAGGGGGAAATGACTGTACTCTGTTTTTATACTGTTTCTTTGTGTATCTGTCCTACTACCTCTTATATTTTGTGAAAAACTTCAAATTTGAGCACAAAATAATAACTTAACGACCCATAGCGGATAGTGCCTTAACAACAAAATGGCTGCCGTAGGGGTAGATGCAGATGTTTTTGCTTTCTTTCCTTGACCAAGTACCCACAGAGTTTCCCCTGCAAGTTCTTCCATACTTACGAGAAGTGCTGCCAAGGAGACCAGTGCAGGTTTTCCCATGAACCCCTGACTGAGCTCACCAAACAGCTACTGGAGGCAGTCAGTAACTGTCTACCCTGAGATGACACTCCTGCCCTTACACACTGACATATTGTTGGTCCCTGTTACCATTATCTACTAACTAGGGCTTATTTCTCCTATGCAGGCATTGAAGAGGGACAAGGACATTGAGGAACTGGCTAAAAAGGACAAGCCAATCAGCATGGAGGAGTCAGTGGTCACAAAGGAGTCGGCGACAGCTGACGAGACAAAGCCTGTCATTGACATATTCCTGAATCCCCTAAGGTTAAGAATGCGAGTGCACACGCACACATTTCTTTTACTGTCCTTGTGGGGACCGAAAATGTACTTCCATTAATTTCCCTTAATCCTAATTGTAAACCTAAACCCTAAGCTTATAATAGTCCTGAGTCCTGAGAAATGTCCCCACGAAGGAGAATTTCTTGTTTTACTATCCTTACTAGCCCACACTCCACAGTAGTGTGTGAGAATAGTAAGACCCCCACACCACAGTAGTGTTAGAATAGTAAGACCCCCACACCACAGTAGTGTGTTAGAATAGTAAGACCCCCACACCACAGTAGTGTGTTAGAATAGTAAGACCCCCACACCACAATAGTGTGTTAGAATAGTAAGACTCCCACACCACAGTAGTGTGTTAGAATAGTAGTGTATGTATGTGGTTGAGCTTTACATTTTACACTGTTGATAGTAAATTAAAGTTATTCACTAGTGTTTTATTGATTGGCTACATTTGTCTTTATTTCAGGCCAAACTTTTACAACAGCTCATGCCCCTCTGAGCCACATGCTGAGGAAAGTACCCCCGTGTGTCAGAATGAAGTGTCAGCTGAGGTCGTGGAGAAGGAAATTGCCCCTCCTACAGAGTCCATTCGGTCTCCTGATCCTCCCCCAAGCTCTCCTGGCTTTAAGGAACCAGTTTCTTATTCAGTTGAGGCGGTTCTTGGGTCCCATAGGCCCCTGGAAAAACCCTTCCGCAGCTTCTTTGCAGCCTCTATCAGCCAGACCTCACAGACCCAACCAGATCCCCCCACAACTACATTAGTTCCTCCAGACTCTATCCACCCTCGTGATCCACCCCTAAACTCTACATGCGGCAAGAGAAATGTTCCTTATTCAGTCAAAGCTGTGCTTGGATTCCAGAAGCCTGTAGAAAAACCCTTCTGCAGCCAATTTTCAGGATCCATCAACCAGACCTTCACACCCCCCACACAGATCCATTCAGATCCCCCCAGCACTACATTCGTTTCTCCAGACCCCATTAGTTTGTCTGTTCCTCGTCTGAATAAGAGGCAGGCTTCTTATTCAGTTGAGGCTTTCTCAACGGCCCAGAAGCCGGTGAAAAAAACCTTTTGCAGTCTCTTTGCAGGACCGATCAGCCAGACCTCTACTAGACCTCTCATACAGAACTCTGCTAATTCTCCCATCAACACCCCAGGCTGTAAGAGACCAGCTTCTTATTCAGTTAAGGCTGTTCTAAAGTCCCACCAGCCTGTGGAAAACCCCTCCCGCAGCCTTGTTGCAGGCCCCATCACCCAGTCCTCTCGCCACTCTGATATACAGACCCAACTAGATCGTCCTAGCACTACATTAAATCCTCCAGACTCCATTATGCCCCTCGATCCTCCTTCAGGCTATAAGAGGCTGGCTTATTATTCAGCTAAAGCTGTGCTTGGTTCTCCTAAACCTTTGAAACCATCCTTCAGCAGCCTCTTTGCAGGCCCCATCAGCCAGACCTCTCCCCAACCTCCCACTCAGACCCAAGCAGATTCCTCTAGCGCTACATTTGGTCCTTCAGACTCTGCTCCTCCTCCAGGCTGTAAAAGGCCGGCTTCGTATTCTGTTACGACTGTGCTTGAGACCTATAAGCCTGTGGAAAACCCCTTCCGCAGCCGTTTTGCAGGAACCATCAGCCAGACCACTCCCGACCCTCCCTCACAGTCCCTAAACTCCCCAGGTTGTAAGGCACCAGCTTCTAAAAAGCCCATGGAAAAACCCTTCCGTAGCTTCTTTGCAGGCCCCATCAGCCAGACACCCACTAACCACCCTCCCAGACAGACCCGACCAAATCCCCCCATCACGGCATTTGGTCCTCCAGACCCCATTCGGTCTCCTGAGCCTCTTCCAGTCTGCAAGAGACGGACATCCTCAGTTGAGGCTGTCAGTGAGACCCAGAAGTCCATGGAAAAACCATTTCGTAGCCTCTTTGCCGGCCCCCTCACACAGACCTCTACTGCCGGCCATCCAACACAGACCCAACCACATCCCCCTAGAAATTTCACTGGTAAAAGACCAGCTTATCATTCACTTGAGGCTATGCTTGAGACTCAGAAGCCAGTGGGAAAACCCTTTCGAAGCCTTTTTGCAGGCCCCATCAGCCAGACAACCCACCCTGACCCTCCAACACAGACCCGGCCGTATCCCCCCATCGTCGAGCCTAAACAGGAGGAGCCTGACCCAACACCATTCACCGGTAAGGCCCTGCTTTACTCAATACAATACTTTAAATGCAACTATATTATTGACATTTCATCACCACTTCATGGCCTCCAGAGCCGTCCACAACCCATTCTGTTCTGAGGACCCTCTTCCTACGCCTGAGCCCATGCCGCCAGGAGGGGGAGCAGGAAATCAGTAACAGCTGCAAAGATCCAGGTACAGTCAGATGCATCATGCTACAAGTAGTGCATTCGTCCTTTAATTTTTTTGAATTATTTATTTTTTACATAAATGCATTGTGGTAAGCTTGCATAGATGTTTTTTATACTTATTTTCTCACCTACTTCTGGCTAAACTATTAGAATGTTTTGGCCCTTAGTGTGTATCAAAATATATTCAGGATTGTGTCCGTTAGCGTTGGAAGTATGTCAGACCTGTTGTGACCCCTTTCAGGAGGCGATGGCCTGTGTTCCAGTGAAGATGAAATCACCAGAGGATCTACTTCCACAGGAGAGCAGAGCCAGAAGGTTGATGAGCTGGAGAGTGAGCGAGAGGAGCCGGATGAGCTGTTGGTGGTTCCATTAGAACCGTTAGTGCCTTACGTGCCACTTGGTGACCCTCGCCACCATCGCCAGGCTGATATCACCCTGCCACGGTCCACCTTCGCCCAGGACGTGGTGTGGTCCTTTGAAGACCTTGCCCCTCTTCCTCCCCTCTCACTCCATCACCAGCCGTCTGTCCCTCTGGCCTCCCGCTCTTCTGAGAGAACATCAGGTCCTGCTGTTGGACTGTCAGGTCCTGCTGTTGGACTGTCAGGTCCTGCTGTTGGACTGTCAGGTCCTGCTGTTGGACTGTCAGGTCCTGCGTGTTTGGACTGTCAGGTTCCTCTGTGGACTGTCAGGTCCTGCTGTTGGACTGTCAGGTCCTGCTGTTGGACTCAGGCCACAGACATCCTCACAGGACTCCAACTCTCAGGAGGCTGCAGGAGAGCTTCTCATTCCCTCCAGGAATTCAGATAGGAGACAGGTCCAGGTGGGTACCCCCGGCGTTCACAACCTACCAATCCAAGCGATGGTACGGATCACTCGACGTAACACTGATGTACAACCAAAGAGACTGTCTGGACAAATGAGGTGCAAAAGTGGCAACGTGGGTGACACAAAAACACTGAAAGACCTTTTTAAGACCTTTGACCCCACATCATCTCCCTTCGGACAGTAACTGCATTTGGACTATGGTTCATATTGTATGCGCTGTCGGTCAATGGACTACGCACCTAAAGACTTACACAAACACTTGTCCTTCATATGAATGCTTTTGCTCTAGTGTATTTTCCTGCTAACAGATCAGAACAGCAATTCATTGCAATAATGATTGTGTAAAATGCAGGACACCAATTATGCGCACACACACAAAACCCTCCTTAACTCCATTTGATAAAAAGTGTTACTCCCATTGATATCTTTACTTAGCAACAGCTAATGTTACTGTTGAATTGTCAGCCTAGTCTGTCTCGGTGTGAATTGTTTTGGGATTTTCTTAGATGAGGCATGTTGATGTTTTTTACAGAATAAATCATCAATCATGTACATTTTTAAGGTAAAAAAAACGAATTAGATTTTATTTAATTTTTATTAAAGCAGAAAGTAACCTATTTGTAACAATTATCCAGTAAACTCGTAACAACTAACCGTCGCCTTCTTCCTCCACTCCTGCTGACTACATTTCCTTTTATTTGATGAGTGAACAATGGTTATTACTCAATCAACTGATTCTTATTCCCGTTGTGGAAAATGTCATTATTTAAACTAATGCCGCACCAGTTCTGCTCTGCATGTAGTGCTTTTCTTTTCTTATAGTTAGGTGCAGTGCTGTGAAAGTATTTGCCAACCCTTTCCTCTACTTTTTCTTTTTTCTTTTTATATACTGAATGTTTTCAGATCTTCAACCAAAACCTAATATTAGATAAAGGGAACCTGAGTTAATAAATAACAGAATTACACCTTATTTCATAAACAAAGTTATGCAACACCCAATGCCCCAGTGTGACACCCAATGAATTACTCTTTTCTTCTTTTTTTTACCTTTCAGGCGTAATCACATTGAGTGATTTTCCTGGTTCTGTGGTCAGGTCAGACTATATTAATTTATTTAGCAGTTATTCTCTACGGGGACGATTCCGACCCAAGTTAAACGCACGTAACTCAAACTTAATTCCCTTTAATGCACTTCTCTCTCTGCATATTCTGACCTTTAACTTAAGCATGAGAACAGCAGGCTATTTACTTGCTATTCGTTCGGAGTGGAGATCTAAGACTTTAAGGTGAGGAGGTGTGTCAACTTGTAAGTCGCTCTGGATAAGAGCGTCTGCTAAATGACTTAAATGTAAATGTAAAGATGTGCTGTATTCTGACCTTGACTTAATTCCACCATCTTTACGTGTGAGGAAACGTGTAAAAGGTCGAGCGAACCTGCCAGTTTTAAGTGGGAAAATGTTTTTTTTTGTCAATAGAAATAAGTGTTCTCCATCCACTGTAATTATGAGTTGATAAGAGCTAGGTAAATGAGTCATCCGCTTTGAGACATGGCAATTGTTTTAGATGATTTTTCCCTATGATCACTGGAGACTAATGTGAAATCACTCATATGGAAGCAAACTGAAAATCATGTCAACATGATTATTGTGTTGCGGCAGCTTTTTCCACAATAAAATGCTCTGCTGTTATTCACAATTGTAATTGGAGACCCAAACTTTATGCCGTAAGTCCACCAGATGCATCCAACTCTTTGCGTTTCGGCAGAAGTCATTATTGTCAAAGGAGCAGTCCGCAACGCTATGTTGGGGGAGCCGTGCTAGGCTGCGGTGCGTTCTGTGTACTTCATGCGTTATATTTAACACAGACTCCAAGTAGCTAGCTTTTAGCTAGTTGAAAAGCAAAGCATGTGTCAGGAACGGAAAATGCGGCATAGACATCTGGTATAACAAAACTCATATGCATCTGGAATTAGGCTTCTAAGGCTAAACCAGAGTTTCTGTACTGTATACACTTTAGAATTTGTTAAATACAGTGCCTTGAAAAAGTATTTGGCTCCCATCACTTTTTCACATTTTAAGTCTCACAGCCTTGGATTTTGATGCATTAGATTGGGAAGTTTTATTTGAGTCACATTCTCCAACACAAATAAAATGGTAAACAATAAAATAATGACAGTTCATTTTTGTATTCATCCCCCTAGGTCAATACTTGCTTGGACCACCTCTGGCAGCTATTACAGCCAGTAGTGTTTTTCTAACTTTGCACACTGTAATAAAGCAATTCCTCCTTGCAAGATTCCTCAGGTTGTGGAACTGTAGACTGCAATTTTGAGGTCTTTCCACGGATTTTTGATGAGATTAAGGTCAGGAGTCTGACTGGGCCACTCAAGGACATCTATTTTCTTTAAGCTACTCCAGTGTTGCTCTGGGAGTGTGCTTTGGGTCATTGTCCTGTTGAAAAACCTCCACAGTAAATTTTTTGGGGAGAGGGGAGCAAGTTTTTATCCAGCATTTCTATGTATTTTGCACCATTCATCCTCCCATCAATCCTGACAACGTTGCCAGTCCCTTTGCTGAAAAGCCACACATCCCGCTTAGCGTTCACTAGACATTCTGCCACAACGGCAGCATCTTCCAGGGGATGTTTTGCAAACTCTTTGCAGACAAGGATTTTCTTCAGCCAGGGCTTCATCCTTGCCGCTCTCCCATAAAGAACCTTTTTTGTGGAATGCCTTGGAGATTGTTTATACATCACCATCGTCCATTGCAGCCACTGACTCATTCAGTTAGTTGGCCGCACAGTAGAAGTGCCTTTCTTGTCCGGCAACTAAGTTTAGAGTGGGAGCCTGATGAGTGTAGTGGTGGTTTTAATTTTTCCACTCGGACTGCTCAGCTGGAAGTTCAATAACGTTAAAATGGTCGTGTACCCTTCCCCAAATTTGTGCTTCTCTATAATCACATCTGACTTGCTCTTTCTTTTGAACGTCTCTATCATACTGTGGGACCATACAGAGAGAGCGGTATTTATCCTTACAAATGTATTATTTTATTTATTTTACACCCTTTTTCTCCCCAATTGTTAGTAGGTACTATCTTTCCTCAACTCCCGCACGTACTCAGGAGAGGCGAAAGTCGAGAGCCATGTGTCCTCCGAAACACAACCAAACTGCACTGCTTCTTAACACAGCACGCATCCAACCCGGAAGCCAGCCGCACCAATGTGTCCCTGGTTAGCGCACACTGCGCCCGGCCCGCCACAGGAGTCGCTATTGCGCGATGAGACAAGGATATCCCTGCCAGCCAAACCCTCCCAAACCCGGATGACGCTAGGCCAATTGTGCGCAGCCGACCGGAAGGTGGCACAGCTAACACTGCGATGCAGTGCCTTAGACCACTGTGCCACCCGGGAGGCCCTTACAGCTTATTTTAAGGAAGAGGATCAGGAGTCCAGCAAATTGTGACTTGTTTAGGAAATGTATTGCACGTGTGAGAATTTTGGCTTGCAGTTACAAAGGGTATACATTTTTTTTATTTTTTTTATCTGATTTCCATTTCATACATTGCACCTGGGCTGCCACCATAATGACATTACAAAAGGCACATAACTACAAAGTATTGATCATTTTGATAATCTCAAAGCACAGGTAATAACATCCAGCACAATACATTTTTTATTTAACCTTTATTTAACTAGGCAAGTCAGTTAAGAACATATTCTTATTTACAATGACGGAAAAGAAAACAAAAAAGTGGGCCTCCATCCCCACCAAGCCAACATGTTGCGCAATAATTTGCGAGCATAGCGCACGGCGGCTGGACCGTTGTCATACAGCTCCATGATTAGGGTAGGACTGTTGTTCAAAACTTATTGTACACTTTTTATACACCTTCCCAAATTTCATGGATTGATTTTGACAACTTTCAGCATGAATCAAACCACTATTTTTCATTCAATGTGTCTAAAGGCTCGCTAAAGCAGTTGTTTTGTTTTGTCATACTTTTCTAACCCAAAAATGTCCCTAAATATACCAGTTGGTGCTGAAACAGCCATCTAATTATATGCACATTCATCTCTATCTTTCATTGATCCATATATTCTGTACACGTTCTCTATGTAGTCTAGTCTGTCGACAAATTCGAATTAAAGCAACACTGTATTTAAAGGGATGGCTTAAGATCAATGTATTGAACCCTATTGAATGACAACTCCACAAGGAAATCTGTTGGCCAGCAAGTGGGAAGGTTTTCAGCTGTTTAATTAAATGTATTCGGGTGTGCCCAAGGAAACCAAGCCTGCAAAGCCCATTGCACAGCTGCATAAGTTAAGTCTGAATACCAACTACTGAGAAGTGTGTAGGAAAGGTGTGCGTAATTAAATATTCAGCCCCCTTTAGAAAATGTATGCCCTTCTCAGTATAATGGTTTGATTAATCCTGAATGTTGCCATTCAGTAGTTCAATCCATTAAATATTGGATAATATTTACATTAGATAAATGTACTGAAAACCCTATTGACTATGAACTCCATGAGAAAATCTGTTGGCCAACAAGGTTTTAGGCGGTTGAATTACATGTATTCAGTCTGCATAAGGAAGCAACATAAGTCTCAATACCAAGTACATTTCCTAAGTCAATCAGCCTGAGTTTTATTTTTTTGTTGCTTAGACTTCAGCCTGCATCTGACTGACATCCTGTTTCTCTTTTGGTCCCTCCCCTTACCCCCTCATTGCTAGCGTGGAAGCCATTTTTTTACTGTCTGAATGTCAACAAGGAGAGGTATTGGCTCTGCTCTCAGGCTTTGGCTGCTTCTCCAAAGCGTTAGCATAGACATTGTTAGCCTTAGCAGCGTCATCTTGCTCACTCTATTCCCCTTCATTCTCTTCATTATCAAGGCTTTTTCTCTGGAAGCATCCCATCTGAGTAGAAAGGGGGAAAAAATGTTGAACAGTTCAACAATCAAAGGGTTGGCCCTTTACATTGCAGAAGCAAAGGTTCTGTCGCAGCTTTGATACTCACCATATACATGGCCATTGTGATGATGATCAGGAGGAAGAGTCCTACTCCAACTCCTGTACCTATTATCAGGTCTCTATGGGGAGGAATGATGAGCTCAGCCTGAACATCAATCTGGAGGAATACATTTTGAGACAATGAGTGACGATGGAACAAGCAATTTAAAAACAATTCTTATACAGTAAATCAGTTGAATTCCACAAATGGAATTACCTGTGTTTGGTGGAAGCTTGAAGAGTTATCCTAATGAGCAAATAAATACATACAAAATTGATGCTTTTGGGAATCTTTGCTCAATAAATATTTATATCTTTGTTGAAGAAAGTATTTTTTTTTACAGGAAACTTACCCTTGGGTCACTCGCTGTCTGGACATATCGTTTTTTGTCATAGCTGAGTTTGACAAAACTGATGAAATTGACTGTTTCTCTATCCCCAGTGAATTTCTTTGGCAATGACAAGCTCTGTAGAGTGAGATATTGTTARTAGAACTAGGTGGTAATTTTACATTAAATAGAATGTTACTTGCTTCAGTTCTTAAAGTATTTTGTGGTAGAAGTGTTCTGATTTAAATAGCAGAGAAGTTATACGAAGCTCTATGTTTTTGTCGTAACTTGTTGGGAAAGTGGTCAAAACGGCAGATGTTTCAAAAAAGTTCAGACAAAGTAGTTGATCTGGTTACTAGAACAGCTGTCTGATTTCAGATTTAAATAGCGGAGCAGTAGACCCATATGTTATGTCTAAGTTGAGGTATAAAAAGCTCAGAAAGTGGTCACATTTTCAGTTTGTAAAAGTTGACAGTGAATTTAGTCAATGCAGTAACTAACAAAGCTGCATCATTTGATAGGTAGAAGATATTTCTGTTCTGATTTTAGAATTGACAAGCAGAGAAGTAGACCAAGATGTCATACCCTCTAAGTTAAGGATACCTAGGATAGGATAAAGTAATCTTTCTAACCCCCCCCCCCCTTAAAGAGTTAGATGCACTATTGTAAAGTGGTTGTTCCACTGGACATCATAAGGTGAATGCACCAATTTGTAAGTCGCTCTGGGTAAGAGCGTCTGCTAATGACTTAAATGTAAAATGTAAATGTAAGTTGTTGGGAAAGTAGCTTATTTGTCAGTTAATAAGCCAGGCAAGTGACGCGTTCCTAGGTCATACTTCTGTGTTCCTGGTCTTTTGCATGGGCTTCAAGTTTATCATAAAATCGGAATGCTTTATGATGTTTTTGCAATAATTGCGCAACAATTTTGCCCATTGAAGAACTTCAAAAAGCCTACAAAAGTTAAAAAACTACTAGGCTACTTTCGCATCTCTTGCATGGCGTATTCATCAGTGGGAAGTTAACTTAATGAATGAAGTGATGCGGTTATTAAGACATCTGTATCTCTTGATTTGTGTATTAGAATGTTGGAATTCATGGAGTCTGTAACAATGGAACTTTTAGAATGTTGAAGAAATCCCATGGAAGTGGATGGAGGACAAAAATATCTACTTTAAAAATATACATCTAATAATTGTATGCAAGCACACTGGTCCTGACCACTGCATGTTTTAAAGTTTGAATAGCGTTTCTAGCTTAAATGGTGTAGCGCGGTAATAAATAATAAGTATGACAAAGATTTAAAGAGGGATTTTTGCTGTCCAAAGTCTCATTAATTATTAGCATGTTGTTACTCTGTACCATCATTTGTTAAAGTTGGATTAATACAGACCCTTGCATGTTGATCGAGGTCCTTGAAGGAAACATTTCCAGACAGCACAAATGTAACTGTCCCAACTTCTCCAAAAGGAAACTTTCACACTCGATGGACTTGCAGTATTTTTCTGGAGAGCAGTACTGTAAACACAGCCAGAAGCAACATGTGTGTTTCAGTAACATGATTACTGTACTGAGTTGTAACCTGATTGGATAGGTTACCAACAATGTCTAGAGTGAGTGGCATATTTGAATWCTCACCTCTGTTGTTGAATTGATMATCTTTCCACATTGAGTATGGTTCTTCAAWGAAAAGAAAGGAAACTTCTTATTGAAATAAATTRTGGCAGWAAAATGTCAGCATTTTCGTAAGCAATGTGAACAGTTTACCTGTAAGACAGATATTTGGTAGTCCTTCATTTCAAATCTGTGCTCAAGCTTAGTTGGGAAAGTGAAGGTGACTGTGACGGGTACAGACTTAAATCCCAAGTTCTGGACCTGTAAACAGTGGGACATTTAATCACTCAACCATACTAACATTTGAATAGAGTTTTCATACAAAGGCATTTGTCACAGAATTTGTAACAAAACATAGACCTTAACTCCCAAAAGATCAAGGTTAGAGTGACAGAGACATTAAAATGGTTTGTTTTTGGAGTATAAAAAGATCTAGCTCATTTCCCTCACATTGTGTGCATCACACTTTCAAGAYCAGTCACAGCAATAGCAGCTGATTGTTTACCTCATATACATTCACCAGTCTTTTAGGTGATGTGTCCTCCAGAGTAAAGTTCATGTAAGTGGTGGAGTCTTGGGGAAGGCTTCAACAACAACAAAAAGATATGTCACCTTGATTTTATTCAATTAACTTGATGGAGTCATTCTCAAACAACATATCAAGTATAGGCTTGTGAAGACTTACGCTTTTGCTACCAGGTCAACTGCAAATTGAACAGGGATGGTCCTGGTAAGGGAACTATTGGTTGAGTTTCCATTGTCGCTGTAAATAAAGCAAAGGCAAAAGCATTTTTTGTGTACATAAATGGAATGCTATGAAGTGCTTCAGCTAATTGAGTAGAAGGTATTGGGGTTGTCTAAAAATAGTTTTAAGCAATGTATGTGCAATACTTTGACTGCATGGGGAAATTGGATTTTCTTGGACTGATTCTCTCACACATTCACATTGTGGAAGCAGATTTTCTACCTCAGGCCAATGACGGTCATTTCCATTGTGTCGTTCCAGTCATATGTATTCAAAATATGGAATTTACTGGTGAACACGGCCTGGAAATGAAAATGGCATAGTTGACAGTCAGACTTGATTTGAGATTGATCATAACTGGAAGTGGAAAAAAGTGGAAGGCATTCCTTCAGAAAGTATTCATACCTGTTGACCTATTCCACATTTTGTTACAGCCTGAATTCAAAATGGATKAAATAAAAAAACATCTACATACAATACCCCATAATGACATAGTAAAAACATGTATTTTAGCAAATTTATTGAAAATGAAAGCTCATTTACATAAGTATTCACACCCTTGAGTCAATAGTTTGTAAAAGCACCTTTAGCAGAGACTACTTCTGTGAGTCTTTCTGGTAAGTCGAAGCGCTTTCCACACCTGGATTGTGCAACATTTGCCCTTTTATTTTTTTATTTTTTTATTCAAGCTCTGTCATTGATTGTTGACCACTTTCAGGTCTTGCCATAGATTTTCACGTAGATTTAAGTGAAAACGGTAACTCACTTTGGAACATTCACTGTCTTCTTGGTAAGCAACTCCAGTGTAGATTTGGCCTTGTGTTTTAGGTTATTGTCCTGCTGACAGGTGAATTCATCAGTGTCTGGTTAAAAGCAGACAACCATGGATATAGGATTTTGCCTGTGCTTAGCTCCATTCTGTTTATTTCTTTATCCTGAAAAACTCCCTAGTTAACGATTTACAAATATACCCATAATATGATGCAGTCACCACTATGCTTGAAAATATGGAGAGTGGTACTCAGTAATGTGTTGTATTGGATTTGCCCCAAACATAGCACTTGGTATTCAGGACAAAAAGTTAATTTCTTTGCCACAGTTTTTGCAGTATTCTGGTAATTCTGCCTTTATGCAAACAGGATGCACGTTTTGGAATATTTGTATTATGTACAGGCTTCTTCCTTCAAAACAAATGTTTATTTGTCATATGTGCCAAATTCAGCAGGTGTAGACCTTACAGTGAAATGCTTACTTACAAGCCCTTAACTTATTTTTCTTAACTGCATTGTTGGTTAAGTAAAACATACAAGTAACAAATAAAGAGCATCAGTAAAAGAACAATAGCGAGGCTGTATACAGGGGGTACCGGTACAGAGTCAATGTGTGGGGGCACCGGTTAGTCGAGGTAATTGAGATTATATGTACATGTAGATTGTTATTATCTATGCATAGTCACTTTAATATCTAAGAGTAGCAGCAGCGTAAAATAGGAGTGGGGGGGGGTGCAAATTGGGTAGCCATTTGATTAGATGTTCAGGAGTCGTATGGCTTGGGTGTAGAAGCTGTTTAGAAGCCTATTGGACCTAGACTTGGTGCTCGGTACCGCTTGCTGTGCGGTAGCAGAGACAACAGTCTATGACTAGGGTGGCTGGAGTCTTTGACAATTGAAGGCCTTCATCTGACACTGCCTGGTATAGGAGTCCTGGATGGCAGGAAGCTTGGTCCCAGTGATGCACTGGGCCGTACGCACTACCCTCTGTAGTGCCTTGCGGTTGGAGGCCGAGCAGTTGCCATACCAGACAGTGATGCAACCAGTCAGGATGCTCTCGATAATCCAGCTGTAGAACCTATTGAGGATCTGAGGACACATGCCAAATCCTTTCAGTCTCTTGAGGGGAATAGGTTTTGTCGTGCCCTTCACGACTGTCTTGATGTGCTTGGACCATGTTAGTTTGTTGATGTGGACACCAAGGAACTTGAAGCTCTCGACCTGCTCCACTACAGCCCCATTGATGAGAATGGGGGTGTGCTCGGTCCTCCTTTTTCCTGTAGTCCACAATCATCTCCTTTGTTTTGATCACATTGAGGGAGAGGTTGTTGTCCTGGCACCACACAGCCAGGTCTCTGACCCCCTCACTATAGGCTGTCTCGTCGTTGTTGGTGATCAGGCCTACCACTGTTGTGTTATTAGCAAACTTAATGATGGTGTTGGAGTCGTGCCTGACCGTGCACTTATGAGTGAACAGGGAGTACAGGAGGGGACTGAGCACGCACCACTGAGGGGCCCCTGTGTTGAGGATCAGCGTGGCAGATGTTACCTGCCCTTACCACCTGGGGGCGGCCCGTCAGGAGGTCCAGGATCCAGTTGCAGTGGGAGGTGTTTAGTCCCAGGGTCCTTAGCTTAGTGATGAGCTTTGAGGGCACTATGGTGTTGAACGCTGAGCTGTAGTCAATGAATAGCATTATCACATAGGTGTTCCTTTTGTCCAGGTGGGAAAGGGCAGTGTGGAGTGCAATAGAGATGGCATCATCTGTGGATCTGTTGGGGCAGTATGCAAATTGGAGTGGGTCTAGGGTTTCTGGGGTAATGGTGTTGTGAGCCATGACCACCCTTTCAAAGCACTTCATGGCTAGAGACATTAGTGCTACGGGTCTGTAGTCATTTAGGAAGGTTACCTTAGTGTTCTTAGGCACAGGGACTATGGTGGTCTGCTTGAAACATGTTATTACAGACTCAGTCAGGGACAGGTTAAAAATGTCAGTGAAGACACTTACCAGTTGGTCATCGCATGCTCAGAGTACACATCCTGGTAATCCATCTGGGCCTGCGGCCTTGTGAATGTTGACCTGTTTAAAGGTCTTACTCACATCGGCTGCAGAAAGCGTGATCACACAGTCGTCCAGAACAACTGGTGCGCTCATGCATGTTTCAGTGTTACTTGCCTCGAAGCGAGCATATAAGTAATTTAGCTCGTCTGGTAGGCTTGTGTCACTGGGCAGCTCTCGGCTGTGCTTCCCTTTGTAGTCTGTAATAGCTTTGCATCTGCTTCATCTGAGCACTTTTTTTTAATTGACCGAGTCACTGGTGCTTCTTGCTTTAATTTTTGTTGGAATTATGGTCAGATTTGCCAAATGGAGTGCGGGGGAGAGCTTTGTATGAGCCTCTGTGTGTGGAGTAAAGGTGGTCTAGAGTTTGTTCCCCCCCCCCCTCTTAACATGCTGGTGGAAAGGAAGTTTCCCTGCATTAAAGTCCTCGGCCACTAGGTGCGCCGCCTTAGGATGAGTGTTTTCCTGTTTGCTTAAGACGGTATATAGCTCATTGAGTGTGGTCTTAGTGCCAGCATCAGTCTGTGGTGGTATGTAGACAGCTACAAAAAATACAGGAACTCTCTAGGTAGATTGACAGCTTATCATGAGACCTCGAGACTTCCTTAAATATCGTGGATTTCTTAGATATCGTGCACCAGCTTTTGTTTACAAATATACATAGACCAACACCCCTTGTCTTACCAGAGGCTGCTGTTCTATCCTGACAATAGTGTATACCCACCAGCTGTATGTTATTCATGTCGTCGTTCAGCCACGACTCGGTGAAACGTAAGATATTAGTTTGTAATGTCCCGTTGGTAGTTTAATCTTGCTCGTAGGTCATCGATTTTATTTTCCAATGATTGCACGTTGGCTAATAGAACGGATGGCAGTGGGGGTGTAGTCGCTCGCCTACGAATTCTCCGAAGGCAGCCCGACCTCCGCCCCCTTTTCCTCTGTCTCTTCTTCACGCAAATGACAGGGATTTGGGCCTGTTCCCGGGAAAGCACTATATCCTTCACGTCGGACTCGTTAAAGGAAAAAGCTTCTTCTAGTTCTTGGTGTGTAATCGCTGTTCTGATGTACAGAAGTTATTTTCGGTCTTGAGCAGTAACATTATGTACAAAATAAGTTTAAAAAAAGTTACAAACAACGCAAAAAAACTAACTGAATAGCACAGTTGGTTAGGAGCACGTAGAACATCAGCCATCCTCTCCGGCTCCATTCTACATTCTTTTCACTGTCAATTGGGTTACTATTGTGGAGTAACTACAATGTTGTAGATCCATCCTCAATTTTCTCCTATCACAGTCATTAAACTCTAACTGTTTTAAAGTCACCATTGGCCTCATGGTGAAATCCCTGAGCGGTTTCCTTCCTCTCTGGTAACTGAGTAAGGAAGGACGCCTGTATCTTTGTAGTTACTGGGTATATTGATATACCATCCAAAGTGTAATGAATAATTTCACCATGCTCAAAGGGATATTCAATGTATTTTTACCCGTTTACCAATGAGCGCCCTTTGTGAGGCATTGTAAAAGCTCCCTAGTCTTTGTGGTTGGATCTGTGTTTAAAGTTCACTGCTCGACTGAGGGACCTTACAGATAATTTTGTGTGTGGGGTTCAGAGACGAGGTAGTCATTCAAAATTAATGTTAAACAATAGCGTCCGAGGCTCTATCCCTGTTGTAGTGAGCAAATTATTTTCTTGTCTTGCGTGGTTGTACTGATGGCACGAAGAAGATGGAGTACTGGAAGTATTTGTTTATTCTACTACTAGCCTCACTGAGTTGAGATACTGTGGAGTGCACCAAACACTCTGCTAGTGCAGAGACCTTGGTAACGTAAGCCAGAATGAACCTCATGCCCTACAGCCAAGTAAAGTTGGCCTACTAGAGCTGCCGCCTGAGATGAAACCAAGGAAAAGGGGAAGCGGGGGAGGCGTATGACTACAAAACAAGAGAGGAAAGAAGCTCAATCTCCCATCCTTTATCATGGGAAATGTCCACTTGCTTGTAATCAAGACGGAGGTGCTATCGGCAACAACTTCGTATATGAGATTACATCAGCAAACAAGTCTGGTATGGTGCACGGAAACTTGGCTAACGGAGGTCATACCTGATTCCCATGTGGCGGTGGTTGGTTTCACGATCATCAGAGCTGACAGGAGCTCGGAACTTTCGGGGTCAAGTAGGGGGGAGGCGTCTGTATGTGAACAATCAATGGCGTCACAGTGAAGAGGGTCTGTTCCCCTCACGTGGAGGTGTTAGCAGTGGGCAGCCGACCCTACTATTTACCAAGAGTTCTCTAGCGTGATAGTGATTGTCTACATCCCGCCGTCTGCAAATTTTTAACTGGCCACAGACACTATCCATGAATTCACCACATTACCTACTCAATCGATCACCCTACTCGGTTATCTCTGGAGATTCCAACCAATGTCTGCTGTCCGCAACACTTCCTACCTTAACAGTATGTTAAAGTTCAAACTCGTCTGGACAAGACCATTGACATTCTCTACGCCAATGTGAAAGATGCCTACTGCTAGACTGCTCTGCCTCCACTGGACAATCTAACGACCTCGTCCAGCTGCTACCAAAGTACCGCCCCCTGGTCCAGAGGTAACATGTCACTCAGGCGGTGATTCACGAATGGACACCTGAAACTGGAGAGGCGCTACAGAGCTGCTTTGAAGGTACAGATTGGAATCTATTTATAGACGACTGGGAGGAGGAACTTAAGGGTCTCTGAATGCATAACGGACTATGTTAACTTCTCTACTGACAATATTGTGCCAAGCAAAATATGAATACATACTGACGTTAGACCGTAAGCTGCAAGCAAAAAACATGCAGGATATCTAGTACGGTAGGAAGAAAACAGATTTTTTTTTTTTTTTTTTTACCGGATTCGATAAGTACATTTGTCAGCAGAGCAACATCAGATAGTGCAGGTGCTAGACTCTGATCTGGGAAGCACTGAGCCCATGAGCATCTCGAAGAAACAAGTGAGGCAGCTGAAGAGGATCAGTCCCAGTAAGTCAGCAGGGCCTGATGGAGTTGACGCCAGAGTACTCAAGGTGTGTGCTAATCAACTGGCTTTCATACTGCAGCATATTTTCAACTTCTCACACAACAATGAACTGAGTCACTGGTGAAGAGATTGGCACTGTTGACTCTAATAAGTACTTAGGTTTAACAGTCGACAACAAACTGAACTGGGAGGAGGCTTTTCAGTGGCGACAAAAGCCCAATCCAGAATGTACTTTAAGGAAGCTTTGATCTTTTAAAGTATGTGACAAAATGCTTTGTATGTTCCATAGCAATGTCGTGGCGAGTGTAGCGACCTATGCCATTGTGTGCTGGAAAGGGAATTTACCTAAGGAGGACTTTTATGCAAGCTTGATAAAATCATTAAGAAAGAGTACTACAATTGGCAGCAGCCTGGAATCAATGCAAGACATGTTCATAAAAAAGCTGCAGATGATCATGGACAATGACACCAGGGCTCTAATKCAACACAGGAGCAGCTTCAGKAGCAGGTTAAGCCTGCCCAGATGTTCCACAGAGAGGTTTAGATGGTCATTTTTACCGACAGCCATGAAGCTTTTTAATGAGTAATTGATTAACTTGTTATGAGGTTTTCCTATTGGTAATAGTTGTTGCTTGGTTTTGTCTTTCCCAAAGTAGGATAAAAAAAAAACAGCAATTGAATCAGATTATTATTTTAGGGATACTATGGTGTATGTGCCTTTTTGTCTTAAATGTTGGTTTTTATCATTTTGGTCATTGTTGCGTGTCCTGTCATTTTAAGTCATTGATGCATGCTGTGATAAAACAATTTCCTAAGTTGAGATGAATAAAGTAATGCTCTGCTCTCTACTCATCATTGCACACAGTGAGTCCATGCAATTTATGTGACTTATTAAGCACATTTTTATTTCTGAACTGATTTAGGCTTGCTATAACAAAGGGGTTAAACATTTTGAGTCTGGACATTTCAGCTTTTCATTTTTAATTWGTAAAAATGTCAATCATAATTCCACTTTGACATTACGGGGTATTAAATTCAGGCTGTAACACAACAAMATTTGCAAAAAGTCAAGGGGTCCCAATACTTTCTGAAGGCACTGTATCGCTCATTTCAAAGCTGTCACTCAATTAGACATTGAGTTACTGCTTTTAGCTCTGAGTCTTTATCATTTAAGAACATTTKAAAGCTTTACYRGTGKATTCACAGCATTATTTACTGGTATATCTAAGTAAGCACTCACTGTAGTTTTACTACGGTAGACAGGTATGCTGACACTGCATGTAGTTCTGTTCATTTCACCTTCCACACCACCACAGCTGAACACAGTTCTCCTTGTGGACTATGGAATACAGACAATATGTCAAGTGTGTAAATAATTCAGAGTCCCTGACAGTCTAAAATAAACAAGCATGTTAAAAATGAACCACTTTACGGAACTAAYCAATTCAACACTTAAAGGTGCACTASGCATAAATCGCTATATGTAMGTTTTTTGGGCAACCTGACCAAATTCACATACAAATGGGAGTTATAGATCTGTCATTCTCATTGAAAGCAAGTCTGAGAAGGGGTAGATCTGTTCCAGCCCAGGAGGATCACCCCTGATTAAACTAATCACCTAACCCTTGATTGGCTAAACATGTTTTGGGTCTCCAGGTTTGAATAACACTGSTTTAGATGAGAGCAAGAATAAAACATCAGAGTGAATTACACAATAGATGGAGGGGTGTCGGTATTACCTTCAGAAGATGCATCATGGAGAATGAGAGGCCAGGAGGGTAGAGGAGGGTTAGACTGGTGTTRTAGGAGTCATCCCCATGATTGGACAGTCTTATAGTCACGTTGAAGTAACTCTGGTCCACCACTAATAAAGTTGATGTGCTGATAAGAGAGACAAGACTGTACAGTCAGAAAACATACTTGAGCAGTCAGTAAWTATTATAGCCACAAACAAGTTACTTTATGTTTATCAGATACTTACATAAAGTTGAAGTCCACCTCAAGCTCTGCCAAACAGGCTTCATTTTCTTTGCAGTTCTTTTCAAAGGGCACCTATGACRAATTCAAGACAACTGTGAATGTGTTTAGATTACCTGTTTTCACAGGTCTTTGGCTAAATTACAGTCACTCAAGTCACAGTCATTGCAGTACTGTTGATCATTGTAAGTGAAACAGGTTTTAGTCAGACCCAGAATGTATCCTCGTACCTGCGACACAGCCTTGTAGGACTGTCAGTATCAGAATGGCAGTAAGACCTCTGTTGGCTTTCAGATTGAGAAAAATGAAGTTGGATGATTATGGGCGATAATGTGTCGATCCGCATTGCTGGAAGAAAATAAAATGTGGCAATTCATTCCATATCCATAGTCTGAAAAACCCTCATTCTTCTCATCACTGAAAAAGATCAAATCAACAATAATTCAATATAATTCAACAACCTAACAACGTAATGTTATCATTAATCCCTCCTTACGAGATACATTATAGTTGTTGTATTTTGCATAGCTACAGTTTCTCATTGATCCTACTGTCATGTAGAGTGAGTGGTTGAAGCAGGTCCGCTCTTTCTCAGCTCCACAGTAGAGAGAAGTCTTCTGGCCCTTTCTTCGTGTCGCTGTAAAATGCGCTCGGCCCTCTTTCTCAGTGGATCCACACATCCAGCGGTAAGGAGACGTTCATCCCTGCACTCAGTGCCCCTGGAAAAGTACACAAATCGAAATGGCTTCCTTATCAGGGAGAGAAGTTTTCTGAAACCTCAATGGTTGCCTGCTGACGGACAGCATTGAAGTAGAAAGCAGAGATGGAGTCAAGACCTGAACTCTCGAGTCCCAGATCCACACCAAGGAACAACCTTTGGCACCTTAATTGGGGAGGACAAGCTTGTGGTAATGGCTGGAGTGGAATAAGTGGAATGGTATCAAACATGATTTCCATGTGTTTGATGCCATTCCATTTGCTCCTTTCCAGACATTATTATGAACCGTCCTCCCGTCAGCAGCCTCCATCGGTCTTCAGACTGGGAAGAGACCAAGATCCACTTATTGTTGTCAGTGATTTAGCTATGCACCGAGGCTCCGACCTAGACCATCAAGGCCACAATTACACTATATATACAAAAGTATGTGGACACCCCTTCAAAGTTGTGGATTTGGCTATTTCAGCCACAMCCGTTGCTGACAGGTGTATAAAATTGAGCACACCGCCATGCAATCTCCACAGACAAACATTGGAAGTAGAAGAAGAGACGGAAGAGCTCAGTGACTTTCAACGTACCACTGTCATAGGATGCCACCTTTCCAACAAGTCAGTTCCTAAAATGTCTGTCCTGCTAGAGCTGCACCGTTCAACTGTAAATGCTATTATTGTGAAGTGGAAATGTCTAGGTGCAACAACGGCTCAGCCACGAAGTGGTAGGCCACACAAGCTCACAGAACGGCACCGCCGAGTGCTGAAATGCGTAAAACACACCTGTCCTCTGTTGCAACACTCACTACCAAGTTCCAAACATCCTCTGGAAGCAACGTCAGCACAATAACTGTTCGT
>NC_036861.1:2416539-2422410 GCF_002910315.2 Salvelinus sp. IW2-2015
TAAAGTTCTGAGAGTTCTTACCAGCTTTACTCTTTGTTGCCTCTGCCATGTTAAAGCAGGCTGTTAAAGTGACCACGGGGGAAATGATCTCTTTTGCCAGACAGTCAAAGTTATCAGTGCTGATCTCCGAGGGATGGAAGTGGAGATGAGCAGAGACGCTGAGGACCGGTCTGGACCTGTGAGCGATCGAGATAAAGATTGGAATGTTAGCCTACATTGTACGATGTTGGGTAGCACCGCCCACACCTCATTGAGCGCAGCCCCCATTCAGTACAGATCGCAGCCTAGTGGGATATTTTTACCGGTTAAACAACTGTCCTTTTAAACCAGCTGTCTTTTCTTATCCTTTTTTTAATTTTTATTTTTTTAATTTTTTTTAGGGGTGGATCAGCTTAATATTGCGGAAAGAATGTTGCTTCCAATGTAATTGTCTGCATCATTTCCAATCCCCCATATTTTTGGGGGTAAATATATATATCCATACACGCATGCATACATATACACATATATACATACACATACCTATATAGACATACATACTTTTTTAAAGAATATACCTTTATTATTATTCCCCGCAACCCTACCACCGATCCCCCAATTGGAGTAAACTAATAAACACTTCTGCTTTTACCTTCAATTTATACATCTTATCCTTTTTTGGACTCGTACCTCAAGACGACAACTGCGCCACGCGCTCCTACTACGATGTCAGTCAGTCCATCCTCACCCAGGTCCATCTTCCCATCAATCGTCTGGCCAAAGAACTGGAGCTTAGATCTCATCATCACAGCTGAGATGCGCTGCAGTAAGAAGACATACACAGATAATGAAAAGCCATTGATATCCCAGGAGGGATCTCTGTTTTATTTGATAATGAAGGGCTTCTTTTAACGATTTCCATCTTCGTCTGCCTCACCTGGCTGAATTSAGGGCGGATCCCCTTTAGCTTTTCACCCAGGTAGATGTACACGGCCCCCCTGTGATCGTCCTCAAGTGGAGCCCCCACAGCTACATCCTTCAGCCCATCTCCATTCAGGTCTGTGAGAGAGSAGATGGAGGAGCCGAATCTACCCTGAGACAGCCCTGAAACATTCATCTCCATCCTCAGTTCCAGCTAAGAAAGGAGAGATCACATGAAGATAAATCCATATTACACTGTCTTTTGTGCATTTATATTAAGATAAATGATATTTATATCCAAATGAATATATTTCGCTTCCAGATCACTTTTCCGATGAACATATTCAACCACAAATTGCAGCATTGAATCTGTTGTTCAGAGGTTCACAGTCAGCCCACCTTATCAGTCAGTGTGTAGACGTAGATCCTGCCCTCTCTGTGGTTTGGTGAAACATTGGTGCCCCACCAGGAGGAAATCTAAGTTGCCGCTGAGTCTATGTCCACAGAAACCAGCTCTGCCCGAAGTAGGAGCCCATCTGAGAAATCAAAACTTACATTCATATAAAAATAGTTTTGAAAAGTTTTAAAGAAGCCCTCTGGTTTGGAATGGAACTCATAATTTAACATACAAAGTGACATCATGTGTTCCTCTTTACTATCGGAGGAGTGATTCAACCTTTGAAGTAACCCCAAAATCTGGTTTCATGCTGTCCTATTGTATAACTTGATTGAAATACCCACACTGCTTGCAGAAATAGCTAATGTTACAACCTGTTCCCCAAACAATCTTTGTGCCACAGTCCAGTTGTTGTTGACCTTGTTGAAAAGTAGGATCTGTCCCATGTGTTCAGATCTTGGTGCTCCAGTAAAATATAGAAGGTTCTCATTCTTCTTCCCAACAGCTAACGAGTATCCTGTAACAACATAAGAAAATGTAGGTTCATTGTAACTACACTCCCTTCATTGAAACATCTGAACTAACAGAGCCTGAAAATATTTTTTTTTGAGCAATATCTTTTTTTGACTTAATGTTCCATTACCCATATAGGAATCTTTGTCCAATGTGGGGTCCTGGATTTCCCTTTCCTCTGATCTCAGACCTCAGTCTCTAAGAGGGACCCACGCCAGTTGTTTGATCCCACTAAGCCCAAACCAAGGTGTCCTGTAGAGGAAATAAAACATGGGGTAAGATTTTTCATTAATAAGCATTAATTATCTATATAGTGCATCCATAAACTAGTTGCAATGGTGGTCAGTACATTTATAAAAATGTTAAGATGATAAAAACATACTGGACATACTATCGCGATATCTCACCTTATCAACGTAGACAGCACTGAACCCACTCTGAGACACTCCTTAGTCAAGTTTCCAGCCAGAGCAGTCTTGGAACCTAGAACATACGGACAGTGATAATAACTAGCGATATATTAATACTTCTACTGTGGAATGTTTTGAGGAAGGTGTTATCACCAGAAATAAATACCAGTATATTTCAGGAAGTGACCAGTATTTCCACTTCAGTTTTTTTTAAATGAATAACAACTCTCAGTTGACAGGGACTTTGCTGAAAAATAAGTAAGTAGTACTAAGACATTTCAACTGAATCCGGAGTCGTACCTTCAATATTGAAGATCTTTTTTTGAAAGTTGTCTAGGATTCCTTTTAGTCCGTTGTAGTTCTGGATGAGGAAAGTGTTGTTCTCTTTTGGCTCTGATGCCAGGGACTTGAGTTTCGTCAAATTCTGCATCTTGACCTGCCAAGAAATATCAAATCAAATCAAATTATACTGGTCACATACACGTGAATAGCAGATAATATTGCGGGTGTAGCGAAATGCTTGTGGTGTAGCGAAATGCTTGTGGAATTATAGTGAAGTCTAATTTCCTTTTCAATGTGAATAATATTTAAACATCCACATCGTAATTGGGAAATTGGACTGGACCCTTGAGACTAGTAATAATAATAATAACTATATTTTTTAGCGCTTTTCAATACAAGTAACAAAGTGCTTCACATCATGAAATAAAAGTACTAACAAACAAACAAAGACAGAAGGAAGAAGAATGAACAAAGAAAGCTAATTAAAATCATACGTTAAAAGCTTCTTTATAAAAGCGTATTCAGCTTATCTATTGACTGACCYGTGTGTCAATCTAAGTAACATAATAAAAAAGTCCCCATCAAAATCCGTCAATTTAAGATAGAGATCAGTTTTTTGCATGGGCTGCGTGCGTCACAATCCACCGTATCCGCCAATGTCTGCCTTCCGCTTCTGCAGTGGACGGTGGCGGGACCACAGTTGTGTTTGTCAGACCATGAGACATCCCGAAAATCGGTCTTCTCGCGAAAACGTCTATAGCGTCCGAAAAGAAACGTCCTCTCACTGTCAACTGCGTTTATTTTCAGCAAACTTAACATTTGCAAATATTTGTATGAACATAACAAGATTCAACAACTGAGACATAAACTGAACAAGTTCCACAGACATGTGACTAACAGAAATTGAATAATGTGTCCCTGAACAAAGGGGGGGSGGTCAAAATTAAAGGAACCAGTCAGTATCTGGTGTGGCCACCAGCTGCATTACATTTCTTCCTCATGGACTGCACCAGATTCTCCAGTTCTTGCTGTGAGATGTTACCCCACACTTCCACCAAGGCACCTCAAAGTTCCCGGACATTTCTGGGGGGAATGGCCCTAGTCCTCACCCTCCGATCCAACAGGTCCCAGATGTGCTCAATGGGATTGAGATCCGGGCTCTTCGCTGGCCTTGGCAGAATACTGACATTCCTGTCTTGCAGGAAATCACGCACAGAATGAGCAGTATGGCTGGTGGCATTGTCATGCTGGAGGGTCATGTCAGGATGAACCTGCAGGAAGGGTACCACATGAGGGAGGAGGATGTTTTCCTTTAACGCGCAGCGTTGAGATTGCTTGCAATGACAGCAAGCTCAGTCCGATGATGCTGTGACACACCGCCCCAGACCACGACGGACCCTCCACCACCAAATCGATCACGAGGCCTCGGTGTAACGCTCATTCCTTCGATGATGAACGGGAATCCGGCCATCATCCCTGGTGAGACAAAACTGCGACTTGTCAGTGAAGAGCACTTTATGCCAGTCCTGTCTGGTCCAGCGACGGTGTTGCCGGTGATGTCTGGTGAGGAACTGCCTTACAACAGGCCTACAAGCCCTCAGTCCAGCCTCTCTTAGCCTATTGCGGACAGTCTGAGCACTGATGGAAGGGTTGTGCATTGCTGGTGTAACTCGRGCAGTTGTTGTTGCCATCCTGTACCTGTCCCGCATGTGTGATGTTCGGATGTACCGATCCTGTGCAGGTGGTGTTATACGTGGTCTGCCACTGCGAGGACGATCAGCTGTCCGTCCTGTCTCCCTGTAGCGCTGTCTTAGGTGTTTCACAGTACGGACATTGTAATTTATTGCCCTGGCCACATCTGCAGTCCTCATGCCTTCTTGCAGCATGCCTAAGGCACATTGACGCAGATGAGCAGGGACCTTGGGAATCTTTCTTTTGGTGTTTTTCAGAGTCAGTAGAAAGGCCTCTTTAGTGTCCTAAGTTTTCATAACTGTGACCTTAATTGCCTACCTACCGTCTGTAAGAGTCTTAACGACCGTTCCACAGGTGCATGTTCATTAATTGTTTATGGTTCATTGAACAAGCATGGGAAAGATGGGCTGTGTACAGGTGCAATGATCGTGCAATGATCGGTAAGCTGCTCTGACAGCTGATGCTTAAAGTTAATGAGGAAGATATAAGACTCCAGCTTCAGTGATTTTGCAATTCGTTCCAGTCACTGGCAGCAGAGAACTGGAAGGAAAGGCGGCCAAAGTAGGAGTTGGCTTTGGGGATGACCAGTGAAATATACCTGCTGGAGCGTGTGCTACGGGTGGGTGTTGCTATGGTGACCAGTGAGCTGAGATAAGGCGGGGCTTTACCTAGCAAAGACTTATAGATCCAGTGGGTTTGACGAAGAATATGAAGCGAGGGCCAGCCAACAAGAGCATACAGGTCGCAGTGGTGGGTAGTATATGGGCTTTGGTGACAAAACAGATGGCATTGTGATAGACTACATGCAATTTGCTGAGTAGAGTGTTGGAGGCTATTTTGTAAATGACATCGCCAAAGTCAAGGATCGGTAGGATAGTCAGTTTTACGAGGGTATGTTTGGCAGCATGAGTGAAGGATGCTTTGTTGTGAAATAGAAAGCCAATTCTAGATTTAATTTTGAATTGGAGATGCTTAATGTGAGTCTGGAGGAGAGTTTACAGTCTAACCAGACACCTAGGTATTTGTAGTTCTCCACATATTCTAAGTCAGAACCGTTCAGAGTAGTGATGCTAGACGGGCAGTCGGGTGCGGGCAGCGAATGGTTGAAGAGCATGCATTTAGTTTTACTTGCATTTAAGAGAGTTGGAGGTCCGGAAGGAGTGCTGTATTGCATTGAAGCTCATCTGGAGGTTTGTTAACACAGTGTCCAAAGAAGGGCCAGAAGTATACAGAATGGTGTCTTCTACGTAGAGGTGGATCAGAGAATCACCAGCAGCAAGAGCGACATCATTGATGTATACAGAGAAAAGAGTCGGCCCGAGAATTGAACCCTGTGGCACCGCTATAGGAACTGCCAGAGGTCCGGACAACAGGCCCTCCATTTCACACACTGAATTCTATCTGAGAAGTAGTTGGTGAACCAGGTGAGACAGTCATTTGAGAACCAAGGCTGTTGAGTCTGCTGATAAGAATGTGGTGATTGACAGAGTCGAAAGCCTTGGCCAGGTCGATGAGAGGGCTGCACAGTATTGTCTTTTATCGATGGCGGTTATGATATCGTTTAGGACCTTGAGCGTGGCTGAGGTGCACCATGACCAGCCCGGAAACCAGATTGCATAGCGGAGAAGGTACGTGAGATTCGAAATGGTCGGTGATCTGTTTGTTAACTTGGCTTTT
>NC_036861.1:2426554-2434918 GCF_002910315.2 Salvelinus sp. IW2-2015
CCTAGTAATATGTGGACATCTATAAGTTCCTAGGGATCTGGCTAGACTGCAAAACCTTCACCCAGACTCATACTCAACACATCTCCAATCCCAAAATCATATATAACAAGAATCGCTTATTTCTTAATTCGCAACAAAAGCCTCCTCCACTCACGCCGCCAAACTTACCCTAGTAAAACTGACCATATCCTGCAATCCTCGACTTCGGCGATGTCATATTACAAAATATAGCTTCCAACACTCCTACCCACAGCAAAACTGAGGATGCAGTTTATCACAGTCACATTCGTTTGTTTACTAAAGCACCTTATACGACCCACCCACTGCGACCTGATGCCCTAGTCGCTGGCCCTGCAGCTACATGTTCGTCGTCAGACCCACCTAGCTCAAGGTCACTAACCGAAGGCGTATGCTAGTAAAGTGCGCCCTTATCTCAGTCACTGGTCACAGATGGCTACACCCCACCGCAGCACGCGCTCCAGCAGGTGTTCTCACTGATCATCTCCCATAAAGACTAAAACCTCTCTTTTGGACGACGCTTTCCTTCCAGTTCTCTGTCTGCCTGCGACACTGGAACGAATTGCAAAAAATCTCTGAAGTTGGAGACTTTTATCTCCCTCAACAACTTTAAAATCTGCTATCCGAGCAGCTAACCGATCGCTGGCAGCTGTACATAGTCCATCTGTAAATACATCCACCCAAATTTACCTACTCACCCCCCATACTGCTTTTATTTATTTACTTTTCTGGCTCTTTTGGCACACCAGTACAATATCTCTTCTTGCACATGATCATCTGATGATTTATCACTCCAGTGTTAATCTGCTAAATTGTAATTATTCGATGTATTGCCTACCTCATGCCTTTTGCACACATTGTATATAGATTCTCTTTTTTTCTACCATGTTATTGACTTGTTTATTGTTTACTCCATGTGTAACTCTGTGTTGTCTGTTCACACTGCTATGCTTTATCTTGGCCAGGTCGCAGTTGCAAATGAGAACTTGTTCTCAACTAGCCTACCTGGTTAAATAAAGGTGAAATAAAAAAATAAAAAAATATATAAATTTGTTCAAGTTCCACTGTTTTACCTTGGAAGGCAGGTGTGAAGTCAGTGATCTCGAGCTGGCTGTTGAACTGATAACAGATAGTGTTCCCATTGCAGTCGCTTGCCAGGCCAGGGCTGCAGGCCTGAATGAGGAGAATACGTCATTGTAAATGTGATAAAATAATGGATTGTCTGGTGGACCTCAGATGTCTTCAAAAGAGAGAGTTACAGGAATTTGCCATGACCATATTTAGATTGCTGAGCTATTGTTTTATGACTCAAGTGAAACAAGTCATTTAGGTTTACACAGGCAGCCAATTCTGATATTTTTCCACTAATTGGTATTTTGACCAATCATCTTTTTCAGAGCTGATCTGATTGATCAAAAGACCAATTAGTAAAATCAAGATCACAATTGGGCTGCCTATGTAAACGCAGTGAAACACATGTATTACACATACTCACATGGAGTATTTGAAAACAAGAACATGATCAGATTAAATGTTTAGTGGTTATCTTACAGTGAACGTTGGAGGAGAAGTAGATTGTGCAACCATAGACAGTCCAATGTACTTGATTTTGTCAGTTCCTGTTGAAAGGGAAAAGGCAGATTTGCAGAATCAACTAGTATTTCTTATTTTCAAGATCTTGTTGACCTTTTAACAACATTTTAAAGCTCTGACAAATATTGATTAGCCATGGTTACCGTGATAGGTGTTCTTATAATTATTCATTTTGTTAATTAAAGTAACCACCATTCTCAATTGCAGTCCAGTAAGTACAGTATAGTGTATCATCAACATCCATCTCTACCTTGAGGAGTGTAACAGTCTGTACAGTTTGTTYGGTCTTGAGCACATCTACAGATTCCACCAGATCCATTCTTCTGATATGGCGCACTGACCATTACCCTGTGGGGGAGAAATAACAGTATAGATTGGTTGATTTAGATGAGCCTGGGTCACTGCTTATATATATATTCAGTTTATTAGGTACACCCATCTAGTGCCGGGTCAGACCCCCTTTACCTCCAGAACAGCCTGAATTCTGGTGTCGGAAACGTTTGTTGCTCAATTGGTACCAAGGGACCTGACGTGTGCCAGGAAAACATTCCCCACACCAGTACACCACCTCCACCAGCCTGTACCGTTGATACTAGGCAGGATGGATCCATGGACTTATGCTGCTTACGCCAAATCCTGATTCTGCCATCGGCAAGAAGCAACAGGAACCGTGACTCATCGGACCAGGCAATGTTTTTCCACTCTTAAATTGTCCAGTGTTGGTGATGACGTGCCCACTGGAGCCGCTTCCTCTTGTTTTTAGCTGATAGGAGGGGAACCCGGTGTGCTCGTCTGCTGCAATAGCCCATCTGTGACAAGGATCACTGAGTTGTACGTTCTGAGATGCCGTTCTGGTGCATTATTTGCTGTCTGTGGCCCGCTGTTAGCTTGCACAATTATGCCATTCTCTTCGACTCTCTCATCACAAAGCTGTTTTCGCCCACAGGACTGCGCTGACTGGATGTTTTTTGTTTGTCGCACAATTCTCAGTAAATCCTAGACAATGTGAAAAGCCCAGGGGGGCAACATTTCTGGATACTGGATCCGACACGCCTGGCACCGACGATCATGCCACGCTCAAAGTCGCTTAGGTCACTCGTTTAGTCCTTCTAACATTCAATTGAACAGTGACTGAATGCCTCGATGTCTGTCTGCCTGCTTTATATAGCAAGCCAAGGCCACGAGACTCACTGTCTATAGGAGCGATCCATTTTCGTGAACAGGTTGGTGTACCTAATTAACAGGCCGCTGAGTGTATGACAAACTTTAGATTAAGATTGGTTGCAAAACATTTGTGACAATGTAGTAAATTACTTTTGTTTATCCGTTTTATTTTGGTTACTAAGGTTACAATAACAACTGCATGAGAAGGAGGAAAGCATAGGCAGGATGTTATCAGAGGTGTGATGTGAAGAAGCACAGTTCAGAATTTCCATTCCATCAACGTATGCATAACTAATACACTGATGCACATTAGGTAGTTTCACTGTGTAAAGTCAGGGCATTTGATGCAGCTCACATCATTTAAGAAACGTAAGTAAATGTGCACTGAGGAATAATATCACAGATATATACATAGACATATTTTTCTAAATACATTGTTATGGATATATATGGTGCATGTTTGCAGACACAGGTGTATTTTTTCTGGTCATTTTTGTTTCCTCAGGTGTGTGATACTGTTTGCAGATGAAGTTTGTAACATTTTTGCATGTTTCATTAATATGATAACAGTAACACTTGCCCTTTCTCCTTGCCAGATATGAATTGCAGGACTTTGTATCCAAAGAAATCCTGTTCCTCCCCTTTGTAGATTTTTGTGTTTGCTTCATCGATGTTGAAAGCCATTGAAGAGACAGCTGGCAAAGAAGGGTAGAGAAGCACAATCAGATGATTAGCTAGGTGTCCATCCAATTGGTGACAGATTTCCATTAGAATATTCTAAAACCTCCATAAAAACAACATGCACTCTTTCTCACCAGAGATCAAATTGACTATCTTTGACCCTTTTTTCTCCCCAATTTATTTAATTTATTTTTATTTCATCTTTATTTAACTAGGCAAGTCAGTTAAGAACTAATTCTTATTTACAATTACGGCCTACCCCGGCTAAACCCAGACGACACTGGGCCAATTGTGCGCTGCCCCAATCACGGCCGGATGTGATGCAGCCTGGATTTCGTCATATCGACTTGGTAGTGCACAGATGGAACAATGAGACAGATATTTCACTGGATGTATAACTATGAAGCATCCGCTTGGCGTTTCCACTCACTACCAAATATTGAAGCCCCCTGGCGGGCAGTAGGAGAAGATGGAACAAGATGTATTTTGGCCTACATTCTGGACATTTTCTTGATGAACCATTTGATCTCACTACAGTTTGCTGTTCCCAAAACTATAATATGTAATGAACAGAGTGGACAAAGTTTTGTCCATTTTAGACCTTGCCAAAGTTTTTAAAATTGTGTTGTTCATGAGTGTAAAGTCGAATTGAGTTATTGCACACGCGCATTTCACACAGTAGGCGTTCCCTAACGGAAATATGCAGATGTTTGCTAGAACGGTCCAATAGGATCTCGCTAGCTCGTGCTTGGCTCTGCCCACCTCCTTGCTTGTTCTGCCCAATTTGATTAATCTGTTCCTATTGGAAATGACAGGCTGTGGTCTATCTTGTTTTAGTTATACAAATCTTTGGTTACAGTCTTGTCCCATCGTGGCAACTCCCGTACGGACTCGGGAGAGGCAAAGGTCGAGAGCCGTGCGTCCTCCGAAACACAACCCTGCCAAACCGCACTGCTTCTTGACCCAATGCACACTTAACCCRGAAGCCAGGCACACCAATGTGTCGGAAGAAACATTGTACACCTGGCAACCGTGTCAGCCTGCATGCTCCCGGCCCGCCACAGGAGTCGCTAGAGCGCGATGGGACAAGGAAAAAAGTCTGTGCCTGATGACCTAGTGCACATATAAAAAACTAGATAATTTTACTTGTCAAACGGCAGCCAAGCATTGATGAACGTGTCACTAGAATAAGACCCTCAAAATGTATTGTAAATGATCATCAAGCGCCTCACCTTGCACTTTCATTACCCGGTGAAGTTCATCATCATTTATTTAATCAGTAGCCTAATTAACTGCATGCTTTCCCGGTGAGTTGTAGTGGGAGGACAACACACCATGTTATCGCGTGATTCCAAGTTTACTTCAATATGCTGATTATTACATAAATATTTGCTCATAAAAGCGATTTCTCTCATAATTCATTTTACCCAGATATCAGATATTCCCCACAATTCCTTACAACAAAATTGGCATAATTTACTATGTAATATGTTAGATAATGCTCAGTGAAAATCAGTGTCGGGGAAAATGCCTCCCTAAATTGATTCTCTTGCTACCCCAAAAAACACAATATATCATCCATTTAATATTTATTTATTTATTTATATAAATATTAAACATTTTAATTTCCAAATGAATTTGTGGGTTAAAATTACAATGATAAAATCATAGCCAGAATAGATCATTTAGACCCCCCCCCCCCCCCCCCCCCCCCCCCAATCATCAAAAGCAATTCAGATCTTAAGGTACCGATGGATATGTTGACATCACGCATCACTAAAAAACATCACCCACACCAGTATCTACAGCAGGAGATGCGTGAATTAATTAATTAATTTATCACTGTCTGTCCTGTAGCCTACGTTTGCAATGTATCATTGCAGAAATGTAGGTTATCAATTTATCACCACCAGCCAATCACACTACACCAGGGCTATAAACTAGCCATTCAAACTTCCCGCCGGTTCTCATTGCCAACGCGGTAGCCTATTTTATACTCAGCAAGCAAAACCAAGCTGCTTATCCCCCCGGATATTAGTTAATCAAAATATACATGTATTGCTATTCCTGGGACTCGCATTGAGCTAGGCAACTCATACAAGAGCTAGCTATTAGGAAGAGAGAGAGGAGAGGGTAAGAGAGGCCAGTGGAGCTGATGCCAGCGGAGGAGGTGTGTGAATTGTGCAGGACAGGAATATTGAAGACAGAGATGTGTTAGAAATTAGGGTAATTCATATATTAATCTATAATTCGTAGGCCTATGCTGCCATACCACCTGACCTGTGCTATGCAAGACAGAGGCAAATAATATCCACTAGAGACAGATTTAGATATCATCATATAGGCCTTCATAGTATAGGAATACTATCACATATTTAATTGAATTTAATATATTTTGGGTAACATACATGTACAATGTGAACCCAGAGGATATCACTTGAAAGTATTCATTAAAACGCTTGTTTCCAAAGTGGTCCTCGAAGGTAAAAACAATAACACATATAATGATTAAAAGGCAAGACAAAATTACAAATGACCATAAATACATTAATTTATATTGACAACCTAAAAAGTGGCAATTCCTTATCAGGGTCTCCTCTATGTAAACTGTATCCTTCCATGATACAAGTATGGGTGAGTCATCAGCATAAAGCAGGACTTTGCACTTTACTGTATCTGGCATATCATTAACGTATATAAGAAATAAGAGAGGCCCTAAAATMGATCCCTGCGGTACACCACAGGATATTTKTTTGSCCTCTGACAGAACATCACCAACATTACATACTTGTGTTCTGTTGGTCAGATAAGACCTAAACCAATTCGCTGCTACATCATTTAGACCCATGCATTTCAGTTTCATCAGGAGAACATCATGGTCTTCAGTGTCAAACACTTTCTGGTGCAAGTCTTGACCGTACCTGTATAGGTTCCCTTCTTCTCACCTTTCCCTGCTGATGTGGGTCAAAAGGTGGATGGAGGCAAGATCAGTGGAGATGAGCCATTGTAAAGCCAGACTGGAGTTCATAAAGAAGTGCTTCAGTAAGGTGTCGCTCCAGTTTGAATTAAAAACATCTCTCAACAACTTTGGATAAGGTGGCTGAGGGGGATCGACACAAGGCCTGGTAGTTTCTACATTTGTTTTAACCCTGCTCTTCTGTGGAGCGGAACCAACCCGGCTGTTCGAGATTCATTGGGAAATGTACCACTACTAATAGAAAGTTTACAGTATGATATCCAGGCCAATCCTACAGGATTTTACTTTATTGGGAGTTTCTGAGCCAATGTCCTTTAAAGATGTTCCCACATTTACGAGGATTATGATACAGTAAATTGTCATTAACAGACGTCTATGTAATGTTGGGATTTGGCCTCATCCATTTTGTATCTTCCTGGTTTCTACAGTTAAAATAACCATCCTTAAATTCTTGTCGATAGATTTGTTTCTTCTGAATTTGGCCAGGTAGCGATTCCCTTTTCCTTGTGAGGTCTAAGTATCTCGGAAGTGATCCATTCCTTGACCACTGATTTGATTCGACTTTGTTCATCGGAGCCAGAAGAGCGAGTGGCAGACAGGAAACAACCGTTGATCAACATTCATCACCGTTTAGTACATGAGACCAATCCAAAATTCCAAGTGCTTCTTACAAAACGCCTTGGAGATTGTTCATTAGACCGCACCTCATGTAGTTATTACTGGTTCAAGTAGAATGTGGCATTTTCTTCCGGGTACAGTAGGTTACCATATGATAAACACTAAAACCAATATTTAAGACTCCTGACTGTCAGACGTTTTCTTGGTCTGATACAATAATTCAAATCCAAAGTTGATTTACTGCTCAATTACACAATGAATTGTAGAATAAAATCAGAAACGTCAAAACAAAAGCTTCTGCCTAGAGCATAATCCCGTGATTTGCTGTTGTGTGTTTGAAACACACTGCGTGGCTTTAAATGGTGGGTCCTTTTGACGATATGCGTTGGAGTTGCTTATTCTCTCTATGTCCATTCAAAAAGATTCCTAAAGGTAAATTAATTCGTTTCTGTTGTTGCGCATGTGATGAGACTGTATTTATCAATTTGCGAGCGCTTGGCCTCTGGCCATGTCCTGATATTGTCACTCCCACCGCGGAGACGCACAAAACAGCTAAACGATGGGTGCACAGTCGCCGATAAACCCAGGTTAGCCTTACATGTCTCCATTTTACCCTGGGCTTCTCCCAAATTGTTACAACATGTGGCGCCGCTGGGTTTCTTGAATTACATTTAGGCCTAACAGGTTGGTAAATACGTTCTTGCCTTGGGTTCCCATAATTGGTTAGTCCAGCCCAAATAAATGGCTTCTGGTTCCAGTGTGTGTAACCTTCATTGTTAATGCCTTTGCTTATTGGCTTTGTGGTGCATTGCCACAGACCAAGTCGCTGGAGGCTGAAATTTATTCGTCATTTGTCAATGGACGTAATTATGTTATAGCCTAACTGTAAAGATCATTAGCCTACCAAAGCTGTTAAGTGGCCCACTACTCTTTGAGAAGAAAAAAAATGACCCACAGGGCTGAATCCTATTGTGTTATCTATGGGCACCGAGGCATGATGATAGGTTAAGGTGCTAGACAAACGTGGTTATTGAGAACTTCATACATTTGCACTAATTTGTAGGGAGGTAAACGATGTGTAATGCTTGGTGTGTTCTGCAGCAACTGCCCTTCAAAAAGGTAATGGCATCTTTAAACATTGGTTATAAATAACTTCTTTATGACTGTTTTCACTATGAAAAATGTGTCCAATAGTTAATGCTCATCAGTGACTGTTCTCAAAAACATAAATGCCGTTATATAGGTTTGTTATCTAGGTTTAAAGATTATTAAGTGACCTATGGTTCCGAAACCAACTATTGTCAGGACCCGGT
>NC_036861.1:2435018-2448768 GCF_002910315.2 Salvelinus sp. IW2-2015
CCTGAGTTTAAGACAAGGGTTTAGATATCTTGGAACTAAGAACATTTCCAATAACTTTACTTCCAAGAATCACATTTCTTCTTAAGGAGAAACATAAGAAATAGCACAAGAACATTTCCAAGAACCTTTGAGGAATAGCAAKTTTGCTTAACTTTCTTCTTAAGTCTAGAGTTAAGGGGAATGGCAGTCAAGAAGACATTTCTTCTTAAGAAGGTTTTGTGAATCTGCTCCCTGAAGAGGAGGGAGCTGATCAAACTAGTCGAGTAATAAATATACATTTTTAAATTGTGGTTTGTGTTGGTGTCTGGGTTCTCCGAAGTTCCTGGTGATGCACTCAAACACCCAATTCTCTTCAGGCATTGTAAGTGTGTGCATGGGTACACTCACACGAGGTGTGTGTGTGTGTGTGTGTGTGTGTACGCCAGAGTGGATGCAGACCCTGGTCTCACCACTCAGCCACAGCAGCTGCCTGGCCTCTAGAGAGAGGTTTGCCCTGCTAGGCTGCTGGCAACAGATGTTCTCTGTCCCCGTGTGTATGTGTGCCCTGCATTTCACCCATGTGAGGTGAGTGAAATACAGCGCAAACTGACTATTCACTGTCCCTCAGGTCCTCAAAATCCTAAAGGAGCRACTGAACCCTCAATCTGTTAGGTGTTACACACACACACACAGCCACCGAGTGTATGTCCCAAAGGTGTGTGTGTACATCCCAAAGGATTTGTATTCCTTCCCTCTCACRTCAGGTATGGGGTCGGACAGCAGGCTGTAGAGCTTCTCGTGGGCACTGTCCCTAACACCACACCAGCGGGCCGAGTCAAAGTTCTGCCAGATGCGTCCCAGGCAGATGGCCACCCACTGACGAAGCAGGGGGTGAGGGTCAGAGAGCTGCTCCAGGCAGATGGCTATCAGGTTCCCCTGCAGACAGGCCTCCTGGGGGGGTAGAAGGAGGGTTGAGGAGGAGGACGAGAAAGGAGTTGGGAGGCCATGTCAGTAATTCACACACACGTCCACACAATTTCCTTTGATGAGACCCTGTAGGATGTACACACACTTTATGACTTGGCTTTAAGCTGAGCTTCACGTCTGGAAGTCTATGGGCAAACCAACAGGGAACTAACCTCTACCTCCCACTGTGAACATGAAGGGTCGACGTCCAATGCTTGACAGTTAAGAGTTCGTCACCTTTTATGTGGGGTTGTATTGGTTCCGGTGGCTATGACAAGCCACCACTTGAAAGCCTATACCTATTTTGGCAGACTCTCTGCCTTGTGGCAGTGTCAAACTATCCTCCATCAGACAACTAGAGCAGTTCAGGGATTTGTGTACAAGCTGTAACAACGTTTTAACGTGATCACACCGTAGCTGAGCCCTACCAGTAGGAGTACCATCACTCCTAACCCCTYAAGCTCAGACCACATGTTCCAACCAATCCACGAGCGGCACGTCTCTGTAATGTTGGAGCTCATCTATTATTAACACAGAGCCAATGGGAGACGGAGACATTAGTAAATAGAAGAGAGGAGGGGCAGAGAGGAGAGAGAAGGAGAGAGAGGAGGGGGAGAGAGAGAGAGAGGAGGGAGGAAGGGAGGAGGGAGGAGAGAGAGAGAGAAGAGGGAGGAAGAGAGGAGGGTGGAGAGAGGAAGAGAGAGGAGGGGAGAGAGGAGAGAAGCGGAGGGGGAGAGAGGAGAGAGAGGAGGGGGGAGAGGAGAGAAGAGAGGAGGTAGAGAGAGAGGAGGAAGGAGGGAGGAGGAGCAGATCGAGAGAGGAGGGAGGAGACAGGGGAGGGGAGAGAGAGGGGGAGGGGGGAAAGAGAAGAGAGGAGAGAGAGAGAGGAGAGAGAGAGAGGAGAGAGAAGAGAGAGAGAGAGAGAGAGAGAGCGAGGGGGGACGAGAGGGCAGGGGCGAGACAGATGGAGCGAACGGACAGAGAGCGACCGACAGAGAGCGAACCGACAGAGAGCGACCGAGAGAGGCGACGGCAGAGAGCGACCGACAGAGAGCGACCGACAGAGAGCGCGCGCAGAGGAGGACCGCAGAGAGCGACCCGAAGAGCGCGCCGACAGAGAGCGACGACAGAGAGGACGCGACAGAGAGACCCGACAGAGGCACGAGCAGAGCAGACCGACAAGCAGACAGGAGCAACCAGAAGCAAGCCGACAGAGCGACCGCAGAGCAGACGACCACCGACAGGAGCGAGAGGGGGGTTTTGTAAGTCTATGTGGATCTTGAGACTCAACAACAAAAACCACGTGAAGAGTTCTGGAGCCAGTCTTCCTGGGAATAATGAGGAGTTATAACGGTGTACGGTGGAAGTTGCATGATAAAGTGTTGTCAGGAGAGAGAGAGACAGAATGGGAGGAAATGTTAAAATATGACTTATCTACTCTATATGAGAGTTGGGTGAGAATTAATGAGTGTGTCTGTTAAGGGATTTTATCAATGTGGGGCTTGCTTTATAATAGAGCATCTTTAAAGTGATTTTTCATCGAATCATTTACCACATTCTCCCCTAACACACACACACACACACACACACACACACACACACACACACACACACACACACACACACACAACAACACACACACACACACACACACACCTGGCCTGTGGTGTAGCTGTTGACAATCACAGCCAGGATAAAGACAGCCATGGTGCGGTGCTCAGCCTGAAACAGAAAACACAAGAAACACAGTCAACTGCCATGTATCAACTCAGTATCCCAACACCTCATTCATAACTAGGAGCTATGGATCAAAGCACACAACATGTTTGAGTAGGTAGAAGTTGTCACTAACCACTGATACAGGGTCAGATATATCCTCAGCTATAATGGAAAAGGTTATGATCGGAGGTAAGGGCAATCTGATTCTAGATCTATGGTTAAGGGTAACATCTGGGTCACACCCATGGGTGCCTTGTGGCGCTTTCGGTTTTCTCATGCTCTGATTGGGTGATACTCACGGGCATGTAGGGGTCGGCCAGGACAGACAGGAAGTACTTGTGTCCGTTGTCCTTTACCAGGTCTGCCTGACACGACTAGAGAGCGAGAGGAGAGAGAAACAATCCAGTAAGTTAGTCAAGTTATCTCGCCATTAATCTGCTGTTAATACACAAACGGTGAACAAAACATGACTCGGACACTTCACTGACAAGTCTCCTGCCATACTTACAGTCGAATCAACTCAGCCTAAATAACTCTAATTTCTTCTATTTAGGTAGATTACTTTTTTGTGCTCCTTGAGGAAATGGCATATGTTGCAGCACTACAAATATGAACTACTCAATATAATATTTATAACCACGGTTAAAGACATAGCCTAGACATTATTGAATAACTCAACTCAATACCCGAGTCACACTACTAAACGGACAGAGAAACTTCTCTTCCTGTTCTTTCATCTCAAAGTCCTTTGATTATTCTTAACCATTGACTAACACTGACGACAACTCGGGTGTCTGGAAGCTGAAGAATCACTAGAGTACTACGACTGTCCTACCACCTTAGGGTTATACGGTTAGTTCTACCATGTAACTCAAAATATGCTTTGTGTAAGTCAGTTTTAGGGTGGCCATTTTGTTCAACAGCTAAAATGTGCCCAAAGGGCAATGTTCTTTGTGTTACGGATAACCTAGTAAGCGAGTGTGTACTATAAACATGCCTATCACATACTTATGGCACGGCCTCTACGAAATTTACTCAATATTGATATCCAATCGCTAGCTTAATACTTAAGTTGGTTGAGGATTCACTAAAATAAGTAGCAAAAATCAAATCAAATCTTATTGGTCACATACACGTGTTTAGCAGATGTTCTTGCGGGTGTAGAGAAATGCTTGTGCTTCTAGTTCCGACAGGGCAGCAATATCTAACAAGTAATATCAAACAATCTCACAACATAAACCCAATACACACAACTCTAAGTAAAGGAATGGAATTAAGAATATATACATATTTGGATGAGCAATATCAGAGCGGCATAGACTAAGATACAGTAGAATAGGATATATTGCAGTATATACACATATGAGATGAGCAACGCAAGATATGCAAACATTATTAAAGGGACTAGTGTTCCATTTATTAAAGTGGCCAATGATTTCAAGTCCTGTGTATCTAGGCTGCAGCCTCTCACAACTCAATCTCCCGATCATCAATCTCCGGATGATGACTACTCCACATTAACGTCAACTGACGTTAAACTGATTGACTGACTGAATGGGTTCAGATAGACATATCTTCTGCTTTTATCTGGGACGGTTATTGACTTTATGGCAATCGTGTCTCTGTACAGCTACACAGAGCTGCTCCATGTGATAGATACAACATGACGGTCCCTATATAGACACATATCAACTATTCTGTAGGGAGAGTGAAATTGGTTTAAAATAAAGTGCAACAATTAAAATGTAGCTTACAATAATGGTAGGAGTTTGGTATGGGTTGGTTATTGTAATGGTGTACAGTGAGTGTTTGTGGGATGCATGTGTAGATATGTGCTAGTGTGTATGTGTATGTGTGTTACTACTCACGCTGTCCACAGCCAGGATCTTAGCCCAGATGAAGACCAGCAGGGGTCGGAGCTCCCGCGCAGAGCTCTGTAGCAGCTTCAACACGTAGGGGAAGATCCCTACTGAGAGGGCCTGAACACACACAAGAGATATTATTCACTTTAAAGTTCCTACCCAAAGAAATCACAACTGGCTTTAACTATTGTGTCTTTCTAGCAACACCTCTATAATAATGAAAAGACTCCCCTAAGGCCCTAAATCTGTGTCTATTTATTTTTAAATAAATATACCTTCCCTAATTGGAGAAAACTAATGGACGACAACACTTAGGCTTCTACTTCCAGCTTATACATACAGTACTATATACATTTTACTGACAAAGTATATTTTATATGAGTTACCTTTTGATTGTTTTTAGTCCCACCCTTCAGCTACCCTCAACCCATCAATCTCTGATCACCATCCAGTTCTGATTTCTATTTCACTTTTTTTTTTTTTTTTTTTACTATGCTGTGATGTTTGACAAAGGTTTTGAACCTACACACATTTTACGGACACAGTATATTTTACATGAGTTATCTTGTTACTTTTAGTGTCTACTAGTTGATATAGATTGTTTCTCACCTGACAGTAGATGAGTGCTTGTTTATCTATAATAATCATCTCTCTGTGCTAGCTAACCTTGTATTTAGGCTATGTGTTTGTGTATTGGTAGACAAGAATGCTGTATAGTTTCTCACCAGACTGACYGCCCAGGGCCCCAGGTCCAGGAAGCGGCCAAGCAGGTCCAGCGCTCTCAGCCTGTGAACCTGACTCAAGAGAACCTGAAAGAGACCAGGGAGGGGGCAGAGGTCAATACCGTGGCGTGTTCAACGTGTTTAGTGGCATCGTGAGCAAAAGGAAAGCGGGAGAGGTGGAACAGGTGGCTCACACCACTCGCCAATATGCTGGCACTGGCAGTTGTTTGTCTCTCTCTCCGTGTGTGTGTGTGTGTGTGTGTGTGTGTGTGTGTGTGTGTGTGTGTGTGTGTGTGTGTGGTGAGAGAAGAGAGAGAGAGTTTTGGCTGCTTCAGGTGTACATACATATTAGTATAATAGGTCTGTGTGTAATAAGGTGAATATGAATACATGTGTATGGCTGTGTTCCCATCAGAGGAGGCTGGTGGGAGGAGCTATAGGAGGACGGGCTCATTGTAATGGTGGAATGGAATCAATGGAACAGTAGTCAAACAGATAACACGCATAGAAACCACACGTTTGACTCCATTCCATTTCAGCCATTACAATGAGCCCATCCTCCTATAGCTCCTCCCACCAGCCTCCACTGGTTCCCTGCGGTATATGACATTGTATTTGTGTGCATGTGGGTGGGGTGTTATGGTAACAGATTGCGTGTGTTTTTGGCACGCCAGCACCACCAGGACCGGACGTTGGCGTGTCCCCATGCGACCGCGTTGTGGGCGAGAGGACATGTGCGCACATGGGGGGGAGCGGATTCCTCACGGCCCCACCCCCACGACCAACCCATACACACTGCTATTTCTATCATGGTTTTGTGTATTATTAGAGCAGTGTGACCTCAACCCAACGCAGGAGGAGACCGGGGTTGGACCGTGCCAGGGCTACCCCTCAACCCTCCAGGGGAACGTGTGAGAAAGGAGACCCTGGGAATTTGTGGTCTGTCTTATACAAGAGGAGGAATATTCACCGATTTAAGAGCTGTTTGAATCGGAGGGATGAAAAAGTATACTTCTGAATGATGGTATTATATAAACAGCCACTAATGACACACACACAGAATAGCAAAGTCACTCACCAATCTTGTCCCAACTGCTGAGACAAGTGACAGTGACTAATCAGCATCATAAGTGGGCGCGCGCTCACACACACACACACACACACACAAAACTAAAGCTAACAGACCAAGACCAGCTCAAATGACAGAGTAATATGCTCTTTCATTGTCCTGTCAAAGCGTGTGGGTGATCATCCGTAACACGTGTTACAAGTCATCAGGGAGTGAATCAACCGGTACGTACAGATGTTCAATCTGCAGCCACCCACTGATTCACTAGACTGTCATAATGATTGAATGGGCTTTGTGAGAGTGTCCCTCCTAGAACTCCAACCCTTCTGAGCTAGCAATCGTAGGACAACGTCATCTTTCCCAATCCTTTTGTTTCAATGGGAAGTCAAGATGGGAAGTCTGTTACTATGACGACATCGAGAGGCATTCTGTCTGACCCCTCCTCTCTTTTACTTATTTTCCCAAAGCTCCTTATCAATAGATTACACACAATCGCACGCTGTTTCTCTGAGAACGCAATGTCACGGCTTTATATATTACAGATCGACGCAAGATTGTCCGTTCTACCGTGTGTGTGTGTGTGTGTGTATGTGTAAGAGCTTACGTGGGAGTGTACAATGCTCTACATGCTCACACCCACTAACACACACAAATCACACCCGCTCCGTTCCCACCCATCAAAAAAAGAAACCCCCTCCACACTACCCCTCCCTGACGGTTCTCCCAGACCGTCTCCTGGTTTTTAATTTGCCTTTCTTTCCCCAGTGGACGTGTGAGGGAAGGCTGCAGCTCACAGCTCTGCTGAGTCAGGGGGAAATGACCACGCCGAGTACAGCACGGAGCCGTACAGCATAGGGGCTAGGCCAGCACAACAACACATGGGGCTACTGCTGCTGTGAAGTGCCACTTMAAAGAAAAATATTGCCTGACATAAAGTGCGTTAGGGAGAGGGTGATGGAAGGAGAGAAAGAGCAGCGAGAACTAGAGCGAGAGAGAGCGAAAGAGAGAGGGAGCGCAAGGAGCTAGCAAGGCAGATAAATGCATTATTTGTGGAGATAGAGAGCAGGCCATGATTTAACTGAGCCAGGCTTACAGACAGCACAGCAACCGCTTGACATTTTAAGGGCAACTTTAAACGCCACTTTAAACATTTGGAATGTTATTATAATTGCATATTTTTGCAGTGGCCACGATTTAAAAATGCATAATAAGAGATTTAAACGATGATGGAGAATCCTCCTGGATTATCAACCCCACCACTTACAGAACGAGTTCCCGGCTGCGCCTCACAACAGGACAGGCTGAAATGCGCCCATTAGAATTTTGACTACAACGTGCACATAGGCTCCAGTTGTTTTAACGGAATAGTCTCAAATGTTTTGTCAGCTCAGATTTACTCAAGAGGCGTCATTTTTAAATGTATTATATAAATATATATATATATATATATTTTATGTATTCATTCAGGATGACAGTGCGGACCGAACCAAGGTCCCCGTACCGAACAGTTTGATACGAATATGCGTACCGTTACACCACTATGAAGTATTTAGTGATGTCCTACACAGTTTAGTGTAATTTTATGACTTCATGTCTATTGACATCTTCGTGATGTTTTCAAGTAGGATCCCTGAGATGACTAATACATTCAATTAAATCATATTCAGCTTTCTATATAACCCGTCTTTAGTTTTCTGCTCATATTGGAACTCCCTGGTGTATGTTGCTCTGGTTGTCTTTGTCTAATAACATCTATACATATTTTAAATAGATGCTCAAAAATCTATAATGACATTTAGTCAGCTTATGACAATACTTTTCTGTTGTTCKAGGCTCAAACTCCCATGATTCCATTCTGTAAAACCACTCCCACCGTCACGATGAAGTTGCAGCTCCATTGCATTGTTTCCAATTAAGCAATAAGGCATGAGGGGCCAATACTCCGCGATSCGTCGTGCCCAAGAACAGCCCTTAGCCGTGGTATATTGGCCATCTACCACAAACCCCTGAGATGCCTTATTGCTATTTATAAACTGGTTACCAACGTAATTAGAGCAGTAAAAATAAATGTTTGTCATACCCGTGGTATACAACGGCTGTCAGCCAATCAGCATTCAGGGCTCGAACCACCCAGTTTCTAATAAGCCTATATTTTAGAAGTGAATTAATTGTAAACGTCATACTTTTTATTAGTTCCAAACGGCCTACAGTTGTTCGATGGTTGCTTTAGACAGTCGCAAAGGTATTTAGTTGTTATTGTTGAAAACACTAGATGCAGCAGGGTTAGCTACTTAGCTAGCTAGCATTGCGTATGTGATRGCCAAAGGAAAAGGCTTCAATCAGAGACTAGGACGTGTAGTGATTTGCCTGTAAATTTCATAATAAATGTCGTGTTCTAACAGGCCTAACATTTACATGTTGTTTGGACTGTTGTTTAAGATTAAYCTTGGCTGTTATTGTTGCAAACCCTATTATTTCGGATGTAGCAGTCGGGCTAGCTAGCAGGCTAGCAAACCATCAGATCCAGTAACTTCTTGTTCGGATTCGTTAGCATCTAATTTAAAATGATTTGTGAATGTAATGCAGTTAATTGATGATAATGACATGAAGATTCAGCATTATATAGGGCATTCACTAGAATGTAGTGAAATACTGGGTAAATTCAAGAGGGCGCTACTAAATTAATGTCTAAACTAGGCTGACAAAGTTAGCGCATTAATAACACACTAATGTGTAACATCTTTTCAGCATAGATTTTTTTGGGGGACACCATTAATGCAATGTCTAATGTCTAAGCAACTGGCTCAGCGAAAAGAAATTAGGACGACTGAAGTGTATGGTCACAGGTTTATGTTCTGTGGAATTCATGACATTGTTGGACAGGTTTATGCTGTTTGTTCTTGGTATCCATAGAGCAAGTTATTTTTTATAGCCAACCCTCCAATCAGCAATTGGGAGAACAATAATTTGGAATGGCTAAAGCTTTAACAGTGTGTGGGGCCTACTGGGAGCATTAGTAAGTTACAGGAATGTTGTATTTCTTAACTTGTTTATGGTGAATATGCCATTAAGAAAATTCTGATACATAATATTTTTTGTGTTTGTCCCTACACACCTACAACTCAACACAGCTTTTGTTTTTAAATGGAAAAATCTTRATTTAGCACCAAATGTAACATTTGCGATTAACTACAGAATTTAATGTGATTAATTGCAATGCATTATTTTAATCGTTTGACAGCCCTAGTCGAAACCTAGTTCTCTTTAGTATGTCATTACGAATCACATAACCTTAATATTCTTACTGATTAAATAAGAACGTTAGTTTGTTGGAACCATTGCAAGTTTAGATCTTCCATATTTCGGCACCGGGAGGTGGTAAGATTAGGAGGCGCTTCCACACTTCAGACCAGTCAAATTCAACTTGATACCCTTGTTATTTTCATCTCCAGATCCGTGACTTTCTATTCCTCGAAACCCGGTCAATCAACGTTGAAAGGGGCCGTTTCTATGGCGATTTAAAGGGAAAGACTCAGAAAACTGAAAGATGTTTTTTGGGGAGGGTAGATATTTTACGCCCGTTGGTGTATGTATGTATGTTTGTGTACCTGCAGTACGATGGGGAGCTGTTCGGGGGGGTTCCTGTTCTCCACGCCCATGGTCAGCCACACCTGGAACGCTGTCAGCTGCTCTGCAAAGAACGGACTGTGCTATTMGGATGAAACACAAACACAATCGTTTTAATAAATCTATGATGAATATACATACAGTACATTGATACTGAGCTCACTCACACAGAGTGCATACAAAAGCATGTGGACACACCTTCAAATGAGCGGATTCGGCTATTTCAGCCACACCCGTTGCTGATAGGTATATAAAATCGAGTACAACTCCATGCAATCTCCATAGACAAACRGTGGCAGTAGAATGGCCTTACTGAAGAGCTCAGTGACTTTCAATGTGGCACCGTCATAGGATGCCACCTTTCCTACAAGTCAGTTCGTCTAATGTCTGCCCTGTTAGAGCTGCCCTGGTCAACTGTAAGTGCTGTTATTGTGAAGTGGAAACGTCTAGGAGCAACAAAAGCTCAGCCGCAAAGTGGTAGACCACACAAGCTGTCCTTGGTTGCAACACTGACTACTGAGTTCCAAACTGCCTCTGGAAGCAACGTCAGCACAAMAACTATTCGTCGGGAGCTTCATGAAATGGGTTTCCATGGCCGAGCAGCCGCACACAAGCCTAAGATCACCATGTGCAATGCCAAACGTCGGGTGGACTGGGGTAAAGCTCACCACCATTGGACTATGGAGCAGTGGAAACACATTCTCTGGAGTGATGAATCACGCTTCACCATCTGGCACTCCAACGGAAAAATCTGGTTTGGCGGATGCCTAGAGAATGCTACCTGCCCCAATGCATAGTGCCAACTGTAAAGTTTGGTGGATGAGGAATAATGGTCTGGGYCTGTATTTCATGGTTTGGGCTAGACCCCTTAGTTCCAGTGAAGGGAAATCTTAACGCTAGAGCATATAATTACATTCTAGACGATTTTGTGCTTCCAACTTTGTGGCAACAGTTTGGGGAATGCCCTTTCCTGTTTCAGCATGACAATGCCCCTGTGAAAAAAGCAAGGTCCATACAGAAATGGTTTGTCGAGATCGGTGTGGAAGAACTTGAATGGCCTGCACGGAGCCCTGACTTCAACCCCARCGAACACCTTTGGGATGAATTGGAACYGCGACTGCGAGCAGGGCCTAATTGCCCAACCTAACTAATACTCTCGTAGCTGAATGGAAGCAAGTACCCACAGCAATGATCCAATATCTAGTGGAAAGCCTTCCCATTAGAGTGGAGGCTGTTATAACAGCAAAGGGGAGACCAACTCCATATCAATGCCCTTGATATTGGAATGAGATGCTCGACGAGGAAGTGTCCACATACTTTTGGTCACGTAGTGTATCTTGACCTGCATACAAACACAGCTGTGACCTCTCAAACACACAACTCAACAATAGCATTATCCATTTAACAGTTAGAGCTAGAACACCATTCTCTAACACACACACACATTAGGCTTAATGCATTGATAATGAACTGTACACACGGCACCATACATCTCAATGTAGAATGAGTTTAATGAGTTRTGTAACAATGTTTATTTATTTAGGTTTTGTGTGTAAGTTATATAAGRATGTGCACGGCAACTCAGCACGTCGATGTCAACAATGCAACATGCAGACACTAGTCACGAAACTAACGCAGCACACCTCCTCTCTATGACACACACACACACACCCCCCGATCAACTGAATGGAGCCAATTCTTACACCGATCTGTCTATTATATAACACCTTTACATAAGGAAGCCTCTATTGTAGCCTTGACTCCTACCAGCTGCAGTAGTGTGTGTGAACGCGTGCCACTTCTTTATGTACCAGCCTTCTGTTCCCCACAGAGCAGTGATTGTCATGACAATTTGTGTCTGCCGCTATTAACTGCACCATGACCAGTTTCATCATCATCGTCCCCTTAATATAGCAGAGGACATTACAACAGAGACTCTCTCGCTGCCGAGAGTAGAGGGAAATGATTTGGTGAATAATCAAAGCACCACCGCTATGCTCTCACACAATTACATGCGCGCACGTGCGAGGAGCGAATGCGCGCGAGGAGCGAATGCGCACACACACACACACGAGGAGTGAACGCGCGCGCGCACACACACACGCGAGGAGCGAACGCGCGCGAACACACACACACGAGGAGCGAACGCGCACGAACACACACACACACGAGGAGCGAACGCGCACACACACACGAGGAGCGAGCACGCGCGCACACATACGAGGAGCAAACGCGCGCGCACACATACGAGGAGCGCACACATGCGAGGAGCGAGTGCGAGCACGCGCGAGGAGCGAGCGCGCACGAACGTGCGTGAACACACACACGAGGAGCGAACGCGCGCGATCACACACGAGGAGCGAGCACACGCGCACACACACACACGAGGAGCGAACGCGCCCACACACGAGGAGCGAGCACGCGCGCACACATACGAGGAGCGAACGCGAGCGAACTCACACGAGGAGCGAACGCGCGCGAACACACACGAGGAGCGAGCACACGCGCGCACACACACGCGAGGAGCGAGCACTGGCGCGAGGAGCGAGCCGCGCACGAGTTGAGCGAACACACACGAGGGGAAGGCGAGCACACGACGGCAGCACGAGGAGCAACACAGGCACGCACACAGAGGCACACGAACGCGTGCGAACACACACGAGGAGCGAACGCGCACACACGAGGGAGCGCCACCGCTATGCTCTCCACACAATTATATGCGAGCACACACGAGGAGCGAACGCACACACGAGGAGCGAACGGCGCGTGGCACACACCACACACACGAAGGACGAACGCGCGCGCGCACACCACTTGAGGAGCGAACGCGCGCGAACACACACGAGGAGCGAACGGAGGGCGAACACACACGAGGAGCAAACGGGAGCGAACACACACGAGGAGCAAACGGGAGCGAACACACACGAGGAGCAAACGGGAGCGAACACACACGAAGAGCAAACGCGCGGGCACACACACGAGGAGTGAATGCACATGAGGAGCGAACGCACACGCACATGAGGAGCGAACGCACACACACACGAGGAGCGAACGCGCGCACACACACGAGGAGCGAATGCGCGCACAAACTAACAGAGTTCAGAGAGTTTCTCTGAATGAACTCAGAGAGAGAGAGAGAGAGAGAACGAGTCTCTTATCTCTCAAAAGGCAGACGGAGAGAGGGGGGAACATTTGTAGAGGACCCAGGGGGGTCAATTATAGTGCCATTAAGCATGCGGGGGCGAAGGAAGAGAGGGAAGAGAATGGAGAAAGGGAAGAGGGATGTTCTCTCAGAAGTGGTAGAGAAGAGGCACACCTCAACAGGCCAGGTGGGGAACTGATAGGACTGCAGACTCGGAGGGAGGGAGTCACGCTCTGTAGAGATTCATTGAACTTTTTCCATACAAACTTTTGCAATGGGAGTGCATTGCTCTCTGCTTGATATGGTGTCTGAAAATAATTTCATAGCCACGTTTATTGAGGAGATATGGAGGAAGAGAGAGACAAGTGAAAGAGGGAATAAGAGGAGGGAGGGAGGAAGACGGGGATGTCAAACTAATTGAGCCGGCGGGCTGCTTTCGGTCTTCACCGGGGTCCGGAGGGCTGCACTGGGCCATGGGCCGTATGTTTGACACCCCTGGAGTAAGAGTTCCAGGGAGACTGGGAAATAGATAAAGGGAGAGTGGGAAATAGATAGAGGGAGACTGGGAAATAGATAGAGGGAGAGTGGGAAATAGATAGAGGGAGAGTGGGAAATAGATAGAGGGAGAGTGGGAAATAGATAAAGGGAGAGTGGGAAATAGATA
>NC_036861.1:2448793-2467610 GCF_002910315.2 Salvelinus sp. IW2-2015
GGAGCTACGCATCATAGCGCATATTTACCCGAGGCTGGGCGCATCTCGGGCTTATCCACCCCCCACTTAAGAACGAGTTTCCCGCTTGCGCCTCACAACAGACAGGCTGAAATGCGCCCATTGAATTTGACTTACAACGTGCACATAGGCTCCAGTTGTTTAACGGATTACCAGACGCGTCATTTTCTAAATGTTTATATAAATATATATAAGATATGTATTCATTCATGGATGACAGTGCGGACGAACCAAGGTCCCCGAACCGAACAGTTTGATAGGAATATGCGTATCACCGTTACACCATATGAAGTATTTAGTGATGTCTACAACAGTTTAGTGTATTTTAATGACTTAGTCCTTTGACATCTTCGTGATGTTTTCAAAGTAGATCCCTGCCCAGTGATATACAATATAAATCATGAAGCTTTCTATATATACCGCTTTGTTTTATGCCATGATCGGTGAGAGTTGTTGCTCTGGTTGTCTTTGTCTAATAACATCTATACATTCTATTGCTCATCTTACAATGACAATTTCAACATTCGACAATACTTTCTGTTCGCTCAACGCGTCACCTCCCAAAAACGCATTCCATTCTGTAAAAACCCTTCCCACCGTCACGATGAAGTTTTGCAGCTCCATTGCATGTTTCCAATTAAGCAATAAGGCATTGAGGGGCCAATAACCTCTGCGTGCGTTCGTGCCCAATGAACAGCCCTTAGCCCGGGTAAGTTGGCATCTACCACAACCCCTGAGTGCCTTATGGCTATTTATAAACTGGTTACCACGTAATTTAAGAGCAGTAAAAATAAATGTTGCATACCGTGGAATACAACGGCTGTCAGCCAATCAGCATTCAAGGCTCGAACAACCCAGTTTCTAATAAGGCCTATATTTTAGAAGTGAATTAATTGTAAAGCGTCATACTTTTTATTAGTTCCCAAACGGCCTATCAGTTGTTTCGATGGTTTTGCTATAGACAGTCGCAAAGGTATTTAGTTTGTTATTGTTGAAAACACTAGATGCAGCAGGGTTTAGCTACTTAGCTAGCTAGTCATTGCGTATGTGATTGCCAAGGAAAGGCTTCAATCAGAACTAGGACGTGTAGTGATTGCCTGTAAATTTCATAATAAATGTCCGTGTTCTAACAGGCCAACATTTACTGTGTTTGGAACTGTTGTTTAAAGATTAAACTTGGCTGGTTATTGTTTGCAGACACTATTATTCGGATGTAGCGTCGGGCTAGCTAGCCGGCTAGCAAACCAATCAGATCCAGTAACTTTTGTTCGGCCTTCGTTTAGCATTCTAATTTAAAATGATTTGGTGAATGTAATGCAGTTAATTGTGAATAATGACATGAAAGATTCAGCAATATATAGGGCATTCACTAATGTAGTGAAATACTGGGGTAAATTCAAGAGGGCGCTAACTAAATTAATGTCTACCCTAGGCTGACAAAGTTAGCGCATTAAATAACACACTAATGTGTAACTCTTTTCAGCAAGATTTTTTTTGGGGGACACCATTAATGAATGTCTAATGTCTTAAGCAACTGGCTTGCAGCGAAAAGAAAAAATTTAGGGGCGACTTTGAAGTTTGTTATGGGTACAGGTTTGTTATGTTTCTGTGGAATTCATGACATTGTTGGACACGGTTTATGCTGTTTTGTTCTTGGTATCCTAGAGCAAGTTATTTTTTTATAGCCAACCCTCCCAATCAGCAATTGGGAGAACAATAATTTCGGAATGGCTAAAGCTTTAACAGTGTGTGGGGCCTACGGGAGATTTAGGTAAGTTACAGGAATGTTGTATTTCTTAACTTGTTTATGGTGAAATGCCATTAAAGAAATTCTGATACATAATAATTTTTTGTGTTTTGTCCCTACATCTCCTACAACCAATATGTGTATATATATATATGTGAAAAATTTTATTTAGCACCAAATGTAACATTTGCGATTAATCTACAGAATTAATGTGATTAAATGGCAATGTATTTTATTTTAATCGTTTGACAGCCCTAGTCGAAACCTAGTTCTCTTTATTAATGTCATTACGAATCAGCAATACTTAATATGCGTACTGATTAAATAAGAACGTTAGTTTTGTTGGAACCATTGCATATTTAGATGCTTCCATTTTCGGCACCGGGAGGTGGTAAGATTAGGAGGGCTTCCACACTTCAGACGCAGTCAAATTCAACTTGATACCCTTGTTATTTTCATCTCCAGATCGTGACTTTCTTCCTCGAAAACACCGGTCAATCAACGTGAAGGGGCCGTTTCTATGGCGATTTTAAAGGGAAAGACTACAGAAAATCTGAAAGATATTTTTGGGGGAGGGTAGATATTTTACGCCCGTTGGTGTATGTATGTATGTTTGTGTACCTGCACGTACGATGGGGAGCTGTTCGGGGGGTTCCTGTTCTCGCACCCCATGGTCAGCCACACCTGGAACGCTGTCAGCTGCTCTGCAAGAACGGACTGGCTATTGGGATGAAACACAAACACAATCGTTTTAATAAATTATGATGAATATAATACAGTACATTGAACGAAGCTCACTACACAGAGTGCATACAAAAAGCATGTGGAACACACCTTCAATGAGCGGATTCGGCTATTTCATGCCACACCCGTTTGCTGTAAGGTAATATACCAATCCGAGTACAACTCCTGCAATCTCCATAGACAATATCCGTTGGCAGTAAGAATGGCCTTACTGAGAGCCAGTGACTTTTCAATGTGGCACCGTCATAGATGCACCTTTCCTACAAGTCAGTTAGTCTAATGTCTGCCCTGTTAGAGCTGCCATGGTCACTGTAAGTGCTGTTTATTGTTGAAGTGGAAAATCGTCTGGAGCAACAAAAGTCAGCCGCAAAGTGGTAGACCACAACAAGCTGTATTGGTTGCAACACTGACTATGAGTTCCAAACTGCCTCTGGAAGCACGCGCCAGAACTAATTTCGTCGGGAGCTTCAGAAATGGGTTTCCATGGCCGAGCAGCCGCACACAAGCCTAAGATCACTCATGTGCAAATGCCAACGTCGGGTGGGACTGGGGTAAAGCTCACCACATTTGGACTATGGATGCAGTGGAAACACATTCTCTGGAAGTGATGAATCACGCTTCAAACATCTGGCACTCCAAAGGGAAAAATCTGGTTTGGCGGATGCCCTAGAGAAATGCTACCTGCCCCAATGATAGTGCCAACTGTAAAGTTTGGTGGATGAGGAATAATGGTCTGGACTGTATTTCCATGGTTTGGGCTAAGCCCCTTAGTTCCAGTGAAGGGAAATCTTAACGCTAGAGCATATAATTACAGTCTAGAACGATTTTGTGCTGCCAACTTTTGGTGGCAACAGTTTTGGGGAATGCCCTTGTCCTGTTTCAGCATGACAATGCCCTGTGAAAAAGCAAGGTCCATACAGAAATGGTTTGTCGAGATCGGTGTGGAAGAACATTGAATTGGCCTGCAACGGAGCCCTGACTGTCAACCACCAGTCGAAACCTTTGGGATGAATGGAACAGCGACTGCGAGCAGGGCCTAATGCCAACCTAATAATACTCTTGCGTAGCTGAATGGAAGCAAGTACCCACAGCAAATGATCCAATATCTGTGATAAAGCCTTCCCATTAACGTGGAGGCTGGTTATAAAAGCAAAGGGGAGACCAACTCCAATATAATGCCTTGATATTGGAATGAGATGCTATGACGGGAAGTGTCCCACATACTTTTGGTCACGTAGTGTATCTTGACCTGCATACAAACACAGCTGTGACCTCTCAAACACCAACTCGAACAATAGCATTAATCCATTTAACAAGTTAGAGCTAGAAACATCATTCTCTAACACACACCCACATTAGGCTTAATGCATTGATAAATGAACTGTACACACGGCACCATAACATCTCAATGTAGAATGAAGTTTAATGAGTTTTGTAAACAATGTTTCATTTATTTAGGTTTTGTGTGTAAGTTAATATAGCATGTGCCACGGCAACCTCAAGCACGTCATGTCAAAATGCAAGCATCGCAGACACAGTCCATGGAACTAACGAGCACACCTCCTCTCTATGACACACACATCACACATCTTCCCGATCAACTGAATGGAGCCAATTCTTACACCGATTGTCTATTATATAACATCCTTTACATAAGGAGCCTCTATTGTAGGGCTTGACTCCTACCAGCCTGCAGTAGTGTGTGTGAACTTGCGTGCCACTTCTTTAATTGTACCAGCCTTCTGTTCCCCACATAGCAGTGATTGTCATGACAATTTGTGTCTGCCCGCTATTAACTGCACCATGACCAGTTTCATCATCATCGTCCCTTAAATAGCAGAGGACATTACAACAGAGACTCTCTCGCTGCCGAGAGTAGAGGGAAATGATTTTGGTGAATAAATCAAGCACTCACCGCTATGCTCTCACACAATTACATGCGCGCACGTGCGAGGAGCGAATGCGCGCGGAGAGCGAATGCGCACACACAAACACCACGAGGAGTGAACGCGCGCGCGCACACACACACGCGAGGAGTTCGAACCGCGGCGAACACACAACGAGGAGCGACGCGCACCAACACACCACACACACGAGGAGCGAACGCGCAACACACACACGAGGAGCGAGCCCCGCGCGCACTCTAACGAGGAGCAAACGCGCGCGCACACATACGAGGAGCGCACCATGCGAGGAGCGAGTGCGAGCACGCGCGGGAAGCGAGCGCGCACGAACGTGCGTTGAACACACACACCGAGGAGCGAACGCGCGCGATCACACACGAGAGCGAGCACACGCGCACAACACACACCAACGAGAGCGAACGCGCCCACACACGGAGGAGCGAGCAACCTGCGAGCACACATACGAGGAGCGAAACGAGCGAACACACGAGGAGCGAACGCGCGCGAAACACACACGAGGAGCGAGCAACCACGCGCGCACACACAGCGAGGAGCGAGCCCGCGCGAGGAGGCGAGCGCGCACGAGTGAGCGAACACACAACGAGGAGCGAACGGCGCACGCGCACACACGAGGAGCGACGAGCGCGCAGCACACACAGGAGCGAGCACACGAACGCGTGCGAACACACACCGAGGAGCGAACGCGCACACACGAGGAGCGCCCACCGTATGGCCTCTCACACAATTATATGCGAGCACACACGAGGAGCGAACGCACACACGAAGGAGCGAACGCGCGTGCAACACACACACACACCACGAGTGACGAACGCGCGCGCACACACACTTGAGGAGCGAAGCGCGCGAAACACACGAGGAGCGATACGGAAGCGAACAACACACGAGGAAGCAAACGGGAAGCGAACACACACCGAGGAGCAAAACGGGAGCGAACACACACGAGGAGCAACGGAGCGGAACACACGAAGAGCAAACGCGCGGGCACACAACGAGGATGGATATGCACAATGGAGGAGCGAACGCCAATTCTATCACACACCACAGGAGCGAACGCGCGCACACACACAGGAGCGAATGCGCGCACAAACTAACAGAGTTCGGAGTTTCTCTGATGAACTTCAAGAGAGAGAAGAAGAACGAGTCTCTTATTCTCCTCAAAAGGCAGACGGAGAAGGGGGGGAACATTTGTAGAGGACCCAGGGGGTCAATTATAGTGCCATTAAGCCTCCCGCGGCGAAGGAAGAGAAGTGCCGAGAAAGGGGAAGAGGGATGTTCTCTCAGAAGTGGTAGAAGAGAGGCACCCTCAACACCAGCCGCAGGTGGGGTCAAACTGCAATAGGACGTAGCAGGACTGAGAAAAGCACGGGAGGGAGGGAAGCTCCACCGCTCCGTGTAGATTCTTAACTTTTTCCATACAACACCTTTTTGGCATGGATGGCATTGCTCTCTCGCTTGATATGGTGTCCTAAGAATCATTTCATAAGCCCACGTTTAATCTGAGGAGATATGGAGGAAGAGAGAGACATAGTAGAAAGAGGGAATAAGAGGAGGGAGGGGAGAGACGGGATGTAAAACTAATTGAAGGCCGGCGGGCTGCTTTCGGTCTTCACCGGGGTCCGGAGAGTGCACTGGGCCATGGGCCGTATGTTTGACACCCCTGGAGTAAGAGTTCCAGGGAGAGTGGAGAAATAATAAAGGGAGAGTGGGAATAGACTAAGGGAGACTGGGGAATAGGATAAGAAGTGGAGAAGTGAAGAGGAAGGAATCAGAATAAGGGAGAGTGGGAAATAGATAAAGGAGAAGTGGGGAAATAGATAGAGGGAGACTGGGAAATAGATAGAGGAACTGGGAAGATAGATGAGAGGAGATGGAAAGATAGAGGGGCAGTGGGAAATAGATAAAGGAGAGGTGGGAAATAGATAAAGGGAGACGTGGGAAAATAGATAAAGGGAGAGTGGGAAATAGATAAAGGAGAGTGGGAAATAGATAAAAGGGAGAGAGTTCAAGTTAAAGACGGCAAATAGATAGAGTGAGGAAAGAGAGAGATGGAGAATTCAGAAGATGACGGTAGACGGCTTAAGGAGCCCTTACACAACCCCTGGTAATAATCTCATGTTTTCACAATCAGCTTTTCTACCCCTGCCTGGCCCAGGGTTTTCCCCCAGAGAGATTAGGAATTCAATATTACAATTGCAGTGGATTATTACACCATAACGGGATGCTAAACTTTTGTAGCTCGTCTGGACAGACCGACTTTTCTATAGGGAGCTGCAACAATGCATCTTTTATGACAATCTCAAGTTCAATCTCTGGGTATAAAATACATTTGTATTTGATTCAATATTTTTGTAGAAAAGCACGGAGGAAGGCGGTATARGGCAGGGCAGCATGTATTGTAGTATACAATTCATACCACCCAAACTGACCCCAAAGATGATGCGTTAGAGCTGACTACCACAGTGGGAAACTTTCAAGRGCTTGTGTTGAAAATATCTTATAATGAATGATGGAGTTGCACTGACTGGACAAGTAGCCCAGACGGGTTTACCAGGATGGAGTGATACGATGATATTAGACATGACATTTCACCCCTGCATCCACTGGGTCAGATGGGTAATAGGGTGATACACTGACTGGGCCGGGGAGWGTGTTTGTGATGAATCAGTGGAAATAAAATGTATATTTTAACTCATAGAAGTGCCAAAGTTACCAYGGTAAATAAAATGAAAGGTAAAGAACTTGAAAGTGTGTAGTCAGACTAGTCAACCTGAAGTGACCGAKAGCCATCCATCAGCGAATGGGGTTATTTATCAGTGAGGTGTCAAACACACAGAAATTGTATCCASAGCATACAGGGCAATTTATCTTAACGCCTGAGGGCTATTCAAATGAAGGGGGAAAAGGCCATTTGCAGTGTGGCCCCGCAGGACCTTGGTGAAGACAGAATTTGGACACCAGGCAAAATGAGTTTMAGACCCCTGACATAGACAAACACATGGCATGACTAAGTCCCAAAGTTACCGAGGAACCCGCACTGATAAATGGAAAAAACACACTCACCCTGAAGGCGGTGCCCTCCTCAATGATGGTGGGCAGCTGAGAGAGACAGATGTCCACAGCCAGGTCCCATGCCTGCCTGTAGAGGAACGATGCACACACACACACACACACACACACACACACACGGCATCAACAACCCAAACGTCCAACACACACACATAGACGGTCCTAGAGAGGAAAGCATTGAGGCTTTGATCCATTCCAAAGTGTTCTCCCTGGACATCATGTTTAATTCATACTGTTACATAACACACATTAAACCGCCTTTACTGCTGCACTCTCACAACAACCCCCCTTCCCCTCTTTCCTCCCCTCCCCTCACCAACCGCCCTCTTCCCCTATCCTCCAACCCCCCTTTTCCCTATTTGCTCTGAGGCAGCACTTGGGGTCTGCAGCTAAGGGGTTTGTCCTCTGGTTAGAAAGTGCACCAGGAATTGAGCATTTGGTTGACGAATGCAACAAAACGCAACGTTACAGATGTGTTCCAGTCATTGAACGCAACTCTAACAACACTGCCTTTGCCTATTCCATCCAGGTAACAGTGGAATCCAAGATAAATGACGATACAATGCTCTACGGAGAAAGATATTTCCCTAGTCAAATGATCCTAGATGCTAGTTATAATCTATGTAGAATACAAATCATCATATCATTCACATAACAGTGTGCATTCAATATTCATATCAGGTATKAATATCTGTAATCCCAGTGCATGAATATATCAAATATATGAAACATCTGGAATCAGTCGAGACAAGCAGACAAACATTCGTTCGGCGACAAAAAAAACATTTGGGAAGTGAGTGAAAAGTAACATGAAACGTGATTGGGATTTGGTAGGAGTGAGGGGTGTGTGATGGCCGCAGGTAGCTTAGCGGTTAAGAGCGTTGGGCCAGTAACCGAAAGGTCACTGGTTCGAATCTCCGAGCCGTCGTTCAAAACTCAAGTCAACACATCTGTCATTGATGCTGTGAACCGCATCACAGGAGCAACGCCAAAGAAGAGATGTGTAAAACAATTGACATCATTGATGCAATTTCAATGTTGTTTGAGTTGCTTTGTGTATCACTAAATTAGCTTGAGATGATGTTACTGCAACACTGCTCACTGCATCCAAGTTGCTCGACATAGGCGTTTCAAAGAGCTGTCAGTCAAGGTGAGCTCATGGATAATAAACTCCCCGCCCACAAAGCCTTGTCTTTTCAAACTTCCTGGTAGTTAGCCATGAGATTAAAAGTACTTTTTCGCACGTTTTCAGCATTTCTATCCAAAACAAATATTATAGGTGATATTTTAGGCACTCAAAAGGCTATTTTACATGGAAATCAGAATAACAGTTCGGGACCTTGGGACCTTTCAGAAAGTGTGTATGAGGGAATTTGTATCTAGTTGCTGACACTGCTATAGCTTCTACCTGCAGCAGAGCTTGGTGCAGCCATAGCGCCATACACCCCCCTACCACACACACAGTCGTGCACACCTGTCCCCAGCCAATTTATATCCTAATAATGGCCCACTAATAAAGACACAACAAGAGCATTTTAATAACACTTGCTGGTTATGTATGGCCACGATCATCAATCAACATATTTCCCCAAACCCTCACAATTTCTCACCACACCACACTGTGTTTTTCCTCATTTTCTGTGTCTCTTACTCTGTCCCCTACACACTTTCTATTAGTCTCTCTCTTCCACTCTTTCTTCCTTCCTTCTTTACTGCTATCTAGCTACCTCAACACTTCCTATCAGTCTCTCCTCCACTCTCTCTTACCACCCCTTGTTCTCCTTTGACTTCTTGCTTCCCCTCCCTCCACATTCTCTCTCTGTGCTTCCTTTCTTGCTGGCTCAAGCATCTCTTTAGAGCTGTGATGGGGTGTAGTAACACAAAGACCCCAGATTATTCAGTGCTATTTACTGTCTTCTCAAGAAGAGTTAATGGAGGCAATAAGAGATGAAAACAGGCGATCGCTCACTCAAGAGGCTTTCAGCAACAACACTCCCCACAACTAATGCTTTTAGCGACTGATGGTGGAAAAACACACACAAAAAATTTGCAGACAGTTTTCAACATGAATCTAATGAATGGACAGACATTAGATTTAATAGAAAAGGCCAACAGAGAGAAAGTGTGTGTGTGCGCCAGCGCGTCTTACCACATGGCGTGCATGTATGTAGGTGGCAGGCGCGGACTGCTGACAGGGGTGCAGTTGTATGACCTCATTATCCTCTCGGCCAACAGGAAGTTGCGGAATAAACTGGCCACCAACAGGTCCTGACGAAAGAGCTTCTGGAACAGATCTAGAGAGAGAGAGAGAGGATGAGGGTTTTCAAATTTTGCACTAAAAAAATAAAAAAAACTTAAATATCACATTTACATAAGTATTCAGACCCTTTACTCAGTACTTTGTTGAATTATTTTTGGCAGTGATTACAGTCTCAAGTCTTCTTGGGTATGACGCTACAAGCTTGGTACACCTGTATTTGAGGAGTTTCTCCCATTCTTCTCTGCAGATCCTCTCAAAGTATCAGGTTGCTGCACAGCTATTTTCCGTTCTCTTCAGAGATGTTTGGTCGGGTTTAAGTCCGGACTCTGGCTGGGCCACTCAAGGACATTCAGAGACTTGTCCCGAAGCCACTCCTGCATTGTCTTGGCTGTGTGCTTAGGGTCATTGCTCTGTTGGAAGGTGAACCTTCACCCCAGTCTGAGGTCCTGAGCACTCTGGAGTAGGTTTTCATCAAGGATCTCTGTACTTTGCTCCGTTCATCTTTCCCTCGATCCTGACTAGACTCCCAGTCACTGCCGCTCAACAACATCCCCACAGCATGATGCTGCACCCACCATGCTTCACCGTAGGGATGGTGCCAGGTTTCCTCCAGAAGTGACACTTGGCATTTAGACCAGAGTTCAATCTTGGTTCTCATGGTCAGAGTCCTTTAGATGCCTTTTACTGAGGAGTGGCTTCCGTCTGGCCACTCTAACATAAAGGCCTGATTGGTGGAGTGCTGCAGAGATGGTTGTCCTTCTGGAAGGTTCTCCCATCTCCACAGAGGAACTCTGGAGCTCTGTCAGAGTGACCATCGAGATCTTGGTCACCTCCCTGACATAGGCCCTCCTCCCCCGATTGCGCAGTTTGCCTGGTCGGCCAGCTCTAGGAAGAGTCTTGGTGGTTCCAAACTTCTTCCATTTAAGAATGATGGAGGCCACTGGGTTCTTGGGGACCTTCAAAGCTGCAGACATTTTTTGGTACCCTTCCCCAGATCTGTGCATCGACACAATCCTGTCTCGGAGCTCTACGGACAATTCCTTCAACCTCATGGCTTGGTTTTTGCTCTGACATGCACTAGCATCTGTGGGACATTATATAGACAGGTTTGCCTTTCCAAATCATGTCCAATCAATTGAATTTACTACAGGTGGACTCCAATCAAGTTGTAGAAACATCAAGGATGATCAATGGAAACAGGAAGCACCTGAGCTCAATTGCGAGACTCATAGCAAAGGGTCTGAATACTTATGGTACCAATTTTTTACTTTTTTATAAATTTGCAACAATTTTTCAAAACCTGTTTTTGTTTGGTCATTATGGGGTATTGTGTGTAGATTGATGATAAAAAACATTTGATCCATTTTAGAATAAGGCTGTAATTCAAAATGTTGAAAAGTCAATACTTTCCGAATGTACTGTAGGTGTGTATGTATAGTGTGTGAATGTATAGTGTGTGTATGTATTGTGTATTGAATGTGGACAGACAGGCAYAGTGCAGTAGCAGCCCCAGATAGATCAAGGCAGGGGGCGGTAGTGACATTTTCAACTCTTATTATTAATTCATGCATTATCTCATTTAGTTTAATGGAGCCAGGTTGCTCCAGTGTTAATCCCCAACTAATGATAATAATTGGTGTGTGTGGGTGTGTGTGTGTGTGAGAGAGTGAGTCTGTCTGTGTACAAGTGTTTTGATTGTGGTGTGATTCAAGTGCGTGTTCGCGTGCTTTTGTGTGTGACAGAGTGTGTGTGTGTGTGAGTATGTCTGTGTGAGAGTGTTTTGTGTGGTGAGGTGTGTGTGTGTAGTGGATTAGGTGTGCCGTGCCTTCATGAAGGAGATTCTCTGTGATGTACGCTGATTAATGAATTGCAGTGCCGTATGGCTTCTGGGGCTTATCAGCCTATCACCACTGTTCTCTTCTTACATCACGACTCACATGAGTGTTTGTGAGAGAGAAAGAGGGAGAGAGAGAGCGAGCGAGCGAGKGATACTTTCTACTTGTCTGGGCAGCCCAGGTAGACACAGGGGTATGAGTGTGTATGCTTGCATATATGCTTCCAAGCTCATGTGTGTGTGTGTGTGTGTGTGTGTGTGTGTGTACCTCTGGGCAGCACGTTCCAGGCGATAGTGTCAGTGATAGCAGTGAAGATCCAGTTGAGCTCTCCCAGTGGGGTACGTCTGTCATTCAGTCTCCCAGGTATCCTACACAACACCATAGATTTGTCAGTAACATTAAGATACAGGTAACTGACAAAATAAAGGAAACACCAACATAAAGTGTCTTAATAGGGGGGGGGGCACCACGAGTCACAACAGCTTCAATGCACCTTGGCATAGATTCTACAAGTCTCTGGAACTCTGCTTTATATCTACGGTCGCATTCCTCCAACAGTGTTCTATATATATAATGGATGCAACACAATTCTTCTGTGAGAAAAATCATTTGGTGTTTTGTTGATGGTGGTGGAAAATGCTGTCTTAGGCGCCGTTCAAGAATCTCCCATAAGTGTTACACTGGGTTGAGATCTGGTGACTGAGATGGCCATGGCATCATACATCGTTTTCATGCTCATCAAACCATTCAGTGAACACTCGTGCCCTGCAGAAGGGGGCATTGTCATCCTATGGAGGCATAGCCATGGTAACCAAAATAATGGCCTGGTCAGCATTTTTATACATTTGTAAATGACTTAAGCCAGGAACCAAACCTGTGTGGAAGCACCTGTTTTTAATATACTTTGTATCCCTCATTTACTCAAGCATTTCCAATATTTTGGCAGTTACCTGTATATTCCATATAAAATACACTGAGTGCACAAAACATTAAGAACACCTTTCTAATATGAGTGCACCGCCCTTTTGCCTTCAGAACAGCCTCAATTTGTTGGGGAATGGACTCTAAAGGTGTCGAAAGTGTTCCACAGGGATGCTGGCCCATGTTGACTCCAAAGCTTCCCACAGTTGTGTCAAGTTGGCTGGATGTCCTTTGGGTGGTGGACCATTCTTGATACACAGGGAAACTGTTGAGCGTGAAAAACCCAGCAGCATTGCAGTTCTTGACAATCCGGTGCACCTGGCACCCAGTACCATACCCTGTTCAAAGGCACTTAAATATTTTATCTTGCTCATTCACACTCAATGGCACACATACACAATCCATGTCTCAATTGTCTCAAGGCCGAAAAATCCTTCTTTAAATGTCCTCTTCCCCTTTTTCTACACTGATTGAAGTGGATTTAACAAGTGACATCAATAAGGGATCATAGCTTTCACCTGGATTCACCTGGTCAGTCCATGTCATGGAAGGAGCAGGTGTTCCTAATATTTTGTACACTCAGTGTATTTCAGTGTTCTATATCTATAATACATCCATTTCATCCGTCTAATTAACATATAGATCTATTCATGTCAGTGGCATCAAACTACATTAACACTTTAAAACTGTCTGTCATTAGACTTGATGGGAAAGCACTGCAGATTGTGTGCACATATAAAGCACTAAAAAAACTGCACTATATAGTAGTGCTAAGCGATTAACCAAAATTTGTTATTTGTCATTTTTAAACAACTGACTGATGTCCGTTCTATGATTTGAATTCCATTTTGTTGTGTTTTTTTTCTGAGCTCGATGTGCAGTTTGTAGAGATTAATCACCAAGTCTGAACTGTGTGATGTAGTAGGGAGTTGTAGTTTCCAACAGGCCAAACTTTTATAGTGAACAAAAACTATAAGTGGAACATGAAACAATTTCAAAGATTTTACTGAGTTACAGTTCATATAAGGATATTAATAAATTAAAATAAATTCATTAAGCTCTAATCAAAGGATTTCACATGACGGACTACAGATGCTGTTGGTCACAGATACCTTAAAAAAAATAGGGGAGTGGCATCAGAAAACCAGTCAGTATCTGGTGTGACCACCATTTGCCTCATGCAGCGCAACATCACCTTTTCATAGAGTTGATCAGGCTGTTGATTGTGGCCTGCGGAATGTTGTCCCAATCCTCTTTAAAGGCCATGCAAAGTTACTGGATATTGACGGGAACTGGAATACGCTGTCGTACACGTGGATCCAGAGCATCCCAAACATGCTCAATGGTTAACATGTCTGGTGAGTATGCAGGCCATGGATGAACTGGATTATTTTCAGCTTCCAGGAATTGAGTACAGATCCTTGCGACATGGGGCTGTGCATTATCATGCTGAAACATGAGGTGATCGCTGCGGATGAATGGCACGACAATGGGCCTCAGGATCTCGTCACGGTATCTCTGTGCATTCAAATTACCATTGATAAAATGAAATTGTGTTCATTGCCCGTAGCTTATGSCTGACCATACCATAACTCCACCGCCACCATGGGGCACTCTGATCACAACATTGACATCAGCAAACCACTTGCCCACACAACGCCATACACGTGATCTGCGGTTGTGATGCCAGTTGGACATACTGCCAAATTCTCTAAAACGAKTTTGGAGGCAGCTTAGAGAAATGTACATTACATTTTCTGGCAACAGCTGTGGTGGACATTCCTGCAGTCAGCATGCCAATTGCACACTCCCTCAAAACTTGACACATCTGTGGCATTGTGTTGTGTGACAAAACTGCACATTTTAGTGGGCTTGTCTCCAGTACAAGGTGCACCTGTGTAATGATCATGCCGCTTAATCGGCTTCTTGATATGCCACACCTGTCACATGGACGGATTATCTTGGCAAAGGAGAAATGCTCACTAACAGGGATGTAAACAAAATTGAGCACAATTTGAGAGAAATAAGCTTTTTGTGCGTATGGAACACTTCTGGGATCTGTTATTTCAGCTCATGAAACATGGGACCAACACTTTACATGTTGCGTTTATATATTTATTCAGTGTACATAGTTTAGCACAGAAAATGTGGTAATTAACTACAATGACCATAATCCATTACGCGCTTAAACTTGTGTGGTCTGTGCGGAGAAAGACATTACCTTACTCAGACCGACAGCGTCATTGCGTTTTGCTACACCAGAAGTATATTCATTTCCAATAGAATGCTGTGTTTGGCTCGTTTGGCTTGCAGCATTGTGTTGCAGACGTAGTTCCGGTGCGTTCTGTGTTTTGTGTCGTGCGTATGTTGGATGTATCTAATTTGTGCATCAAACTGTATGTATAGACTTGACAGAAATAGTAGCAGAAGGTGAATGTTGAACTGTTGTTGCACACATCTGGTAAACATGTGGGGTTGAAAGGAAAGATGTTTGACTGCTATGGCGTTGCTGGTCTGATCGAGGCGTGTGGTCGAGAGGGGTAGAAGGCAGTTGCTTCGCGAGCCTGAAAATACATGATTGATTGATAGTTGTTATTCAGCATTTTATACTTTTGAAGAACTACTAAAACAATTATTTTTGTCAGACAGCATAGGCAGCAGCTTTATAGAGATGAGACGACTTGGAATGAAATAAAGTTTTAAATAAATCTAATATTTTATTAAAGTAATGTGAATAAATGTTTAATAAGTGATAAACAGTAATGGGCAGTCACCATGGGACTTATCCATAGTTGTATTATGTGAAACAGCATTCAACCCGGAATTTCATGTCTAAAAAAATAAATACATTGAAACCAAAAACGTGATTATTTTTTAATAATCGAACCGAAACGACCTCATAAAGTACTAATCGCTCAGCCTTACTTCATAGAGAATAGGGTGCAATTTGGGACTCAGACATACACAATCAAAGTCCTCCACAAAGACCTAATAGGAAACCTCTCCTTTAGCACTAGCCTATCCTGTGTCTCGGATCACTCAGTATTCCGAACCTGAGATTGCCATGGAAATGAGCGTGGGGATTGGTTGTTCCAGAAGGGAGCGGTATCCGCGGCGCCCGGCACCATGGTAATCAACACCGCGACAGAGGAAAATCACCTCAGCCCCTCTCCCAGCTCCCAGTCTTATAATGAGCAGTCAGTGAGGCTAGAAGTGGAGGGAGAGGAGGCTAAGACTAAAGGCTACTGGACCAGAGCACGAGAGAGAGAGAGAGAGAGAGAGAGAGAGAGAGAGAGAGAGAGAAGGCTAAAGACTAGCTAGCAGAGAGTGTAGTACTGAACTAAAGGGAGAGAGACTAATGGCTAATGGACTGGAGGGAGAAGGGAGCCAGGAGGTTAACACTAGACCGACTGTAGGCCAACGGCCACTGACGTTTGATTTTGAAAATACATTTGAGGGAGAAAAAAATCAGCACACAATAAAAGCTATGTCCTGCTCCTTCCGACTTTTCCTAAACGTTTGTATTTTACACTGCTCATTTGTCAGAATTTGAAATCACAAACAGAAAAATACTTSMAGCCRTTTTRCCTGTTTGTTTCCACACCTAWTCCCAACTTAACCCGCCAAGACAGGATGTTGGTACCCAGCCAGGTGCTAATGCAACTCTCTCCCCACTGAATGAATGACAAATGGGTGATAATTGTGCACCTTACTTCACAATTGAATTCAAATTAYGCCTAACTAATGATAACGAGGGTGAAGAGGTTGATTTCATTTAGAAAGACAATAGTGTGATGGTGAGTTTGTGTTATGCCTATTTATCAGCAGCAAATCATTTGACCGCACGCCTTGGGGGTTGATACCATTCTCTTTTCATTTTACTTTGTCAAAATACGCTGTTATGGGACTGTTTTACTTACTGTAACTCTATTACTAATCAAATGTACTGTAATGGAGACTGAAACATGCTACATGTGGCAGTAGTTCTTTAGAATCATGTTAAACATATCCTGGACTCTATCCAGCGAAGCAAACGATGCCAGCCCACTGAATGAATGACAAATGGATGGAACGGGCGATAATTGTGCAAGTTACTTCACAATCAAATTTAAATTAGGCCTTGAATAATGAGGGTGAAGAGGTTGATTTAATTTAGAACAATAGTGTCATGATTTTGTGTAATGAGTGTGTTATGCCTATTTATCAGCGTTTGGCGGTCATGTTAATCATTTGACTGCAAGCCTTGGTACCATTCTCTGCTACGTTTTACTTTGTAAAAAGAAGCTGTTACAGGACTGTTATTTACTGTAACTATTACTAATCGAATGTGTTGTAAGGGAAACAAAAACATGCTGAGTGACAATATTAAGAATATCAGTCAAACTGTACATGAATTTACAGACGCAGGGAAAGGAGCATCACTTTATCATATCCTCCTTCAGAGTCACATGCAGGTAAAACATGTTCAATTCTAAACAGTATCAGAAAGAGCATATTCTGCCGTTTCTATTACACTTACCTTTGTCAAATAACTCATAATTCAAGAGGTGCAGCTCTACTCCCAAATGTCACTTTTTCCAAGAATATCCCCGCTGTCCATGAACTCAGCACATGACCACGCACCATTGCTCTGCCTACTACGCAAAAACGAGTAACATAATACAATTAAAATATGCTATTCTGTCGTCAATGGATGAAWGGGCAATAGAAACCAGATATAAACTGATAATGGTGCGTGTGACTTCAATGAACTGCTTGATGAAGGTGATTGAATTTGATTGAACTGAATGATGAGGGTGAGGAGAATGATTGAATTTAGAGCTATATAATTTTGATGAAGAATTGTGGGCAGTCTATTTTATTACTAAAGGCTGGAAATGGTATACCATTTCCCCTCGGTGAGAGTCAAAATAGACACTGAGTACAACACGCAGTGTGTAGTTCACAATGGAAAGAAAAACCAAACGAATGGACGCACTAACATTATTGCAAATGCTGCAGAACTTAGGTGAGTTCGAGACGGATGGAGCATCATATATTGAGCTTGAAATCGACGTTGCTGATGAAGAGTCCTCATCCGATTCAGATGTTGACTTCGAGCCTCCGATGCCTGAGCTTCGCCACAGAGAAAAACTCAGAGCCAACTGAGACGGTGATCCCAACTGCCAAGGTGAGACAGGAGTCTGAGAGGGACGGCACGGTGAGACAGGAGTCTGGGAGGGACGGCACAGTGAGACAGGAGTCTGGGAGGGACGGCACGGCACAGTGAGACAGGAGTCTGGGAGGGACGGCACGGATGAGCAACAGGGAGTCTGGGAGGGACGGCACGGCACGTGAGACAGGAGTCTGGAGGGACGGCACGGCACAGTGAGACAGGAGTCTGGGAGGGACGGCACGGCACAGTGAGACAGGAGTCTGGGAGGGACGGCACGGCTAGACAGGAGTCTGGGAGGGACGGCACGGCACGTGAGACAGGAGTCTGGGAGGGACGGCACGTGCACGACAGGAGTCTGGGAGGGACGGCACGGCACTGTGAGACAGGAGTCTGGGAGGGACGGCACGGCACAGTGAGACAGGAGTCTGGGAGGGACGGCACGGTGAGACAGGAGTCTGGGAGGGACGGCACGGCACAGTGAGACAGGAGTCTGGGAGGGGACGGCACGACAGGAGTCTGGGAGGGACGGCACGGCACTGTGAGACAGGAGTCTGGGAGGGACGGCACGGTGAGACAGGAGTCTGGGAGGGACGGCAGCGGTGAGACAGGAGTCTGGGAGGGACGGCACGGTGAGACAGGAGTCTGGGAGGGACGGCACGGTGAGACAGGAGTCTGGGAGGACGGCACGGTGAGACAGGAGTCTGGAGGGACGGCACGGACGGTGAGACAGGAGTCTGGGAGGGACGGCACGGTGAGACAGGAGTCTGGGAGGGACGGCACGGTGAGACAGGAGTCTGGGAGGGACGGCACAGTGAGACAGGAGTCTGGGAGGGACGGCACGGTGAGACGGGAGTCTGGGAGGGACGGCACGGTGAGACAGGAGTCTGGGAGGGACGGCACGGTGAGACAGGAGTCTGGGAGGGACGGCACGGTGAGACAGGAGTCTGGGAGGGACGGCAGGCGGTGAGACAGGAGTCTGGGAGGGGACGGCACGTGAGACAGGAGTCTGGGAGGACGGCACGGCACTGTGAGACAGGAGTCTGGGGGGACGGCACGGTGAGACGGAGGTCTGGGAGGGACGGCACTGTGAGACAGGAGTCTGGGAGGAGACGGCACGGTGAGACAGGAGTCTGGGAGGGACGGCAG